>NC_056732.1:1346579329-1346636829 GCF_019279795.1 Protopterus annectens
ACTAATGTGCTAAACGGACAGTTCTACAGATATGCATGTTTAACTGCTGATGATAGAATTATGCATGAATCATTTAAGAACCTTAAAAGTGACTTTAAATGTAGAGTCCACCATGATGTTGAGGTAGAGGCTATTTGTGATGAGGTATTTCAACACAGAAGGGATGTTGCTAAACCTTACTTCTCTGAGACAGTACTGAACAGTGAAAGAAAGATCTCTGATGCAAGAGGCTTTGACTTAAGAATGTGCATGACTTATTCTATGGATGTTTGAACTATCTGCTAGCTATAATATTACTAGGAAAAACTGGCAACTACTTGTATCTGATGATAGGTATAGGTTAGTACTTGGTAATGCATCTAAGTTGTGCTATAAGAGCAATAGATCATTAAAACATTTGCTGTGTTATAAATCTCCTAATAAGAAGGTTTATGTCTGTGATAAATGTGGTACATTTCCCTGTAGAGACTGGAACATGTGAAAATATATTCATAGCAGTGATTCCTATGTACATCCAGTGAGTAAGAAGAGCTACATATTTCATTTTTATGCAGAAATCAAAATATAGTGTATTTGTCATTCTATGTGAAATGTGAATTGTACTATGTAGGTAAGATGAACAGATGCTTGAAAGACAGAATTAGAGGACATTTAAATGACATCATGAAGAATTATGTTCATAATGAACTGTATAAATATGTTCTAGAAAATGACATCAGTCAAACTTTTAACTTTTTAGTTTTGGAAGTACTTACACCTAGCAATAGAAAAGGTGATCTAAGGAATAAAACAGAATGCTAAGAGGTGAAGTGGATTCTAGAATTATATGCAGATGGTAGGAGGGGACTCAATGGAACTGTCCCTTTAAGACCAATTCTTAGATGACATGACTTGATTAGGTAACTGTATTTAAAAGATGGTTTGTTTGTAACCGTCTTTAGATCTGGTGAAGCACCTGTTTAGAAAGGCGGGAAAGCAGTCTTGCTTTTATGTTTTATTTTCTTCTTTGAATAAAATCCATGATTTTATACAGCAACTGCCATGGTTGACTGGTTGGATTTGCTTCGGTCAATTCTTCATTTCTTATTTTCTAGATTTTATATATCTTTTTATACAACCTACGGTTCTATAACTATCATTAATCAATTGGTTGATATTATATGAAAATACCTGAAGCTGATTCTACCCATATACCCATGTCCTTAAATGAATCTACTGTTTCAATCACTGTATGCTGTATTAAATATCCAATTTAGTTCGCCCAAGTCTTATATTCTTAGCTTTTGATGTATTTACCTGCATATTACTCTCCTGTACCAAATAGCCGACTTATTCACATTCTTTTGCATACATGCCGTATCTGCAACAGATGTAATCAGTTTAACCAATTTCACTTCATCTGCATACAAACTGTAGACTATTGAGTACCCCAGATGAAAACACTGGAACTGAAAGATACAATCTAAACAAGCATGAGACCAGGACAGAGCTCTGTGGGACAGCCTGACTATAACCTTGAATTTCATGTGTCCAATTGCTTTATGATATTTGCTAGGTCCTATCTGTAAGCCATGTTTTCATCATATCAAGACTACATACAGCAATACTTGAGTTTTTAATATACTGATCAGTGTTTTGTCAATGGCCCTATCAAATGCTGACATTAAATATATATAAATTACATCACAGCACAATTTCTCATTCATAGCTGTTATTATATTGTTAAAGAACATCAATGTTACAGGTGGCAATAAATCTATTTTGAAAATATGCATACTGATATATGGTTTCACATCCCAGCCTTTCCAGTTCTTATAATAATTTATTCAATATAACCATTTTGATTTGGCAATAATCCTGTCTTATGTTTGTCAAATTTTACAAAATATCTGCTGCAAAAATTTCTTTCCTGATTTTGACAAGTGTACACCACCCTGTCTAAACACGTGTGCAGAAAATCAGACTTGCATATTCTATACATTTCCATTTTTCAAAACAGTGCATTTTTCATGTAGGTATTTACCTAAAATATCTTTTCATTCATAGTGACCTGACTTTCCTTTTGATACGTGATTTGTGAAAAATATGTCCTGACACCTGTAGAAGATATCATGTTTAAGAGGGCTGTAAGCTCCCTACTAACAGTCAGAGAGCCCTTGTGGATGAAATCATTTGTACCAACACGAATAAAAATAAGTCCATACTTCCATACATTAAGGCATTCAAAGGCCTTTCTCACATCCTGTATTTTTCTCCTGACCAGCATTACACTATTTGATGTTCATTATCTGCAAATGTATTTATCAAGTCCTCTGATCAATGAAATAATAAATCTGTAATTTCTGACCAGATCTGAAGAATCTTCATCTTCTAAATCAGTAATATCTGCTCTATCAGTTTTTTACAAAGGAATGAGCTTCATCACCATTAGTCTTATTGAGCCCTCTGTTTTCATTGCTTATTACATTTGCAAGCATACAATTCTCATCCAGTTGGCTTTGTGCATCCACAGCTTGAGCCATGTTATCAACTTCTGTCTTTCTCCTCTTTTTTTCTTACAGTAATGGACTTCAATCCTTCCAAGTTCAATTTTGATTTCTTCCTTTTCACCTCCCATTTGCTTTTTCCCCCTACCTTCTCTTTTGGAAAATGTTACCTTTTTATGTAGACTGAAGGTTTTCTGATGGAACAATGTATCATTCCCTGTAATCTGTGTTGTATAACAAATCAGTGCCCTTTATAGTATGTGTTTTTATTTTATTTATTTATTTTACATTTGTTGACCGGGCTAGTCTGGCTGGATATATGTCCATTTTCAGCACAGGCCCGAGGAGAAAAGCTCCACTATATACTAGTAAATAAAACAGCACATTAACAGACTAAAATGTAAGTAACTACAGAACTATTCCAGCAATTTAACTGAACAGTAGCAATTTAACAGAAAAAAATACAATGAGGATCCCTAATCCCATACTCTTTACAGTAGCAGGAATTGTAATGAAAAAAAATAAACAGACACTAGAGTCTATACAATATTTACAATATTAACAGATATAATAAACATTTTGTGCCAGAGCAAATAGTTTTAAGACCCAGACTTGTACAGAAGGAATCAAAATACAAGGTTTAAATAGAAGGTGAGATAACAGGTTGCTGTAATATATCTAGTGTAAATGAGAAAGTTACATCATAGGAATAGTAATATCCATGTGGATGCCAGGAGAGCAGCAGAGGAGGAGTAGTAATAATGAGAGAGACAAGTAGAAAAGATGGATGTATAGCAACAGGCAAAGGAGGGAACTATAATGGAAGTTGGATGCTGGGGTCAGTCAGGATTTGAGCAAGGGCAAAGCCAGTGAGATTTGAAATAGCTCTTTAATTGTTTCTTAAAAAGTTGTGATGAGACTAAAGTAGTACGAGCCAACAACATTTGTGAACAAGGAGTCACCAGATTTATTGTGTGATTTGAGAGTAGCTACTAGCAGCTTGTTAGATGAGCGAAGGGAAGTAAGATTCCTGTAAGGTTGTTAAGTATGGGTGTATTAGTAGGGTAATAGAGAATTTTATGGGTGATAACTAATTGATGTAGAAGAATAAGATTTTGAAGTTCAAGCCAGCCAAGATTTTTGAGATTAACACAATGATGGGTACGAAATGGGGAGCCCGTGGCAAACCTGACAATGCTATGGTAGGATGTGGCTAGTTTCTGAATGTTAGATTTTGATAGGTTGATAAAAGATGGAGAGGCATACAATAATGTAGAGATGAGATGAGTTTGGGCTAGAGACACCCTGGTAGTTGCTGAAAGAAAGGGTTTAAGTCTGTAGAGGGCACCTATCTTTTTATTAACAGCTTTGATGGTTAGGTTGATGTGGGAATCAAAGTTTAGTTGATTATCTATTGTAAACCCTAGTAGTTTAGTGGAACAATCAGGTGTTATGATAGTGCCATTGTCAGAGACAATAGAAAAGGAGAGAGGGGCAGACTTAAGGGTTGGAGAAAAAAGTAGTAATTTGTTTTTTTTGGGGGGGATTAAGGAGGAGACAGATATGTTGGAACCAGTTTTCTGCTGCTGTAAAGACTTTTTGGGTGGAAGAATGAAGTTCAGCCGGAGATACAGCAGTACATATGAGAGTTGAATCATCTGCATACTGAATGCATGTGGATGTTGGGAGGGAAGTAGACAGGTTATTTATAAAAATGGAGAAGAGAAGAGGACCTAAGATAGATCCTTGGGGGACCCCGATGGTGAGTGAGAGCTGAGAGGATAAATGGCTGTCCCAAAGGACTGCTTGTCTTCTATCTTTCAAATAGGAGTTAAACCAGTGCAATGCCAAAGAGTCAAGAGAAAGAGATTTCAAAGTGTCTAGCAGAAGGTGATGGTTCACCATATCAAAGGCTTTATAGAGGTCTAGAAATAAAGCAGAGGAGAATAGGTTGTTATTGCGATTCTCTTTGTCAAAGTTTTCTCAAAGTGTTCTCTTTGTTTTATAGACATTAATCAGCATTTTTTCTTATTTGTTATTTGTTGTTTACTTCTTCCTTCCTTTATTTTTTATGTTCTTATATATGCTCAGAATCCTCAGATGGTTGAATACCTGTATCCAGAATTCTAACGTTGTCATCAGTATTATGTTGTTTAATAGGGGTTGAGTGTTCTTTACTGACAGTAGCACTTTGCCTAATATTATTTACCTCATCAGTCCAGTCATTAATATAGGTATCAAAAGTTCTCCAAGCTATGCCAGTTGCATAAGTACAATCAGAATCAGTAAGTCTAGATTTACTATTAATAATGGTAAGTAAATCATCCATCTTTTGGTATGAGCAACACAGATCAGCAGTGTTATTGGGTGTTATCTTAAAATATACATAGCATTTAGAACACTGTAGAGGAGACTTTTTATTTGCAAATTATTAATGTCATGCTCATTTAAGGAATCCATTTTCAGCTGTGAATGAATAAAGAATTCTGAAAGAAAAGGCTAATAAAATCATTTACTACAGAATTCAAAGAGATTTTACGTCAACATCTATGAAAAAAATTACACAAACAGTATACGGCTAAATATTAAATTAAGTACAATAAAGTTTTTTCACTGGCCTATTGTACCACTTGTGAAAGTCACACAAAAGCTGGATTTCTCAGTCACACCTAGTTTTAATGGTAAAGGTCAATAAATCATAAACCAACATAGGATTGCTTCAGATAATCTCTGCATAAGTTTGGTCAACCCACAAAACATTGAACAAATTCATCAGTGATTACCATTAATCACATCTAAAATCATTAAATAAAAGTAAATGGGTTACATCATTGAATAAAAGTAAATGGGTTACATTTGCAATTACCAAGGGAAAACAAAAATCAACTTTTATGCCACCACACCTTGGAAATTAAATATTGCTAACTCCAGGGTTGCACAAACTCGAAGAAAGAGGAACAGCCGTAGAATTATGTAACGGTCGATTTAATGAACATTGGCTATTACATAATTTGACCAACAGTACCACCAATGAAAAACATCATTATTCCATCACACAAAGAAATGTGTGCAGCAATATATCACATAACACTCATATTATTTTAATAGTGATGCAATTAAATTTACTATTTTTTTTATAACCCTTGGAAAAAAATAATGGTAAATTTAATAGTCACATTAACACATGGTCCATTGTAGATTAACCTACATTGCAAGCATGCCCCACACTTACTCATGCCATAATCGTCATATGAAGGCCCAGAGTTTTCCACAATATTTTTAATATGTTTTTCCTTTTTTTATTAAAAAAAACTCTGGTGACTCTCCCAACATCTGTTTCATGCCAAAACTGCCACTGGCTAATCTCTGTTCCCTAATAATAATCTCCTTCTCTTTCGCAATTTTTTCAACATAGGGCACTATCATAGCTTTTTCAAACCCCACCTTTTCCTTTACTGGTTTATCTCCCCAATTTCCTTGCAAGTATGCAAATTCTGTTCCCAAAGAATTGATGAATGCTTAGTAGCTCAATTGCTAATAATCACCTGTCTCCTTTCTGCTACCAGACCCCTGAGAAAAGCCCTATCTACAAAAAGGTTGATAACTTTTTATTCCTCCAAAGAAAAAGCACTATCATCAGCTATTAATTTGGAAAGCCTGAGAATCAAGCATTTAACTAGATTTTTCTTCTGTCATATGGGGTGCAGGGTGACAAAATGTAGGTCCTATTAGACAATTTGTTTTGTATATACTGGACTCATACTTCAAATGGTTAGGGTTCTTCTTAATGTTAATATCCAAGTAGTTACTACTATAATAATCAGGGAGGTGGGTAAAATTGTAAAAATTCAGACAATAAATATTCTTCACCCTTCCGGAATATTAGAATGTCTGCCAAAAACTGAAGATACAAAGAATTATGTTCCAAAAAAGGGTCCTTTCTTCACATATATCTGTTCCCAATACCACGTGACAGTAGTTGCAAAACTGGGGTCTGGTGCAGCCCCTGTTGCTACATCCCACATTTGTTTACAGTACTCCTCTGCAAACAAGCAACTCAATACTTTCAGCCCTGAATTCAATAAACAGCTGTGATAACAAATTAATAGTTATTGAGCAAAACCACATCCATTAAGATAACAACAAAGTTAATTTCTTGCTGTGAAAAGGCTGTACCTATTACCAGTGCTTTCTGCAACCAGTCCAAGCTTAAATGGTGTGGAACAAAGATCCTCTACATCAATTGTAACAAAACACACACTATTATCAAAAGTCACCACTGCTATTTTCCTAAAGGAGTGCCAGAAATCCCTAAGAACATATTCTATGCCATCAAAAAAGTTTTTCAGCCTAAAAATTCCTACTCATTTTAAGCAACCTCTTCAGAAATTACATCCAGTGAACCCAAACCTTCACCAACAGGTACATTATTTTCCTTAGTTATTGTAATTAGAAGCCAATACAGCTTAACCCTTAGGTAGTGGATAAGCTTCCTTTTTTCATATGCTACTATACCCGTTACCAATTTCTTGGCCTTATGTTCTTTAATCATCCCACATTTGTAATAGGTTTTGTTCAACATATCATTATATTAGGTCTCATACTGAGAAAATAACAAATCTGATATAATTTCATGTTGGAAAACAACACTCTCTTGTTCTTTCATTTTTTATTTATTTATTTATTTTTTGCAGAGAAATGTCAACCACTCTCACCCATCTCATACAGTCTGAGATCTGATTACATACCTAAGAAAAAGTCCTTTAGGTTATTGTTGACAAACAGAGCTTTAATGTGTTAGTCACTGATACAGCCACTCTAAATAAGAACACTAATTACAATTACATAGTAAATATTTCAAATACATTATAAAGGACTGTAGGGATCAAACTGCATAGGTATGGATTGCAGGAGCTTATCAGCAAAGAAAATTCTCTGTTGGAAACATAAAAATAACTGTAGAAAGCACACATATAATGGATATGTTAGAAACATAGAAAATACTTCAGATGCAACATGTCATGTTAATCAAAAGTATTTCCTGATCTTTTCATATACCCTGAGCCAGATTCCAAAAGACTTGCTCTCAGAGTAAGTGACTTACTCCAAGAGCAAGTCTTTTGGAAATTAGCTCCATGATGTAAACCTATTTATTGACAACTGTTATACCAAATTAAATCACTGAAGTTGAAAACAAGTCTTTCAGAATCAGTGCAGGCTTACACCAGAGTAATTTTTACCCTGTCTTTAGTTATTTCAAACCACTTTTCTATTTATACAAGAGTTTATACATGAACACTCATACATGAATTTATATTCACGCATGGATTTAAGTAAGCATTTAAGTAAGAACTAAGAAGAAATAAGAATTTAAGTAAGGCTGTTATTTTTCTCAAAATGCTATATTACTAAATTTCCAAACCTCTTGTATCAGAGGCACATGGGATATATGCAAATGAACCTTATGAAAATCAGGTGTTTCAGCTCATTGGCAATTCTGAATGCCCATGACTTGCTTTGTCATTTTAATGGACAATTTCAGGCCAATAAAGCAGGTTTGGGAGGTTACTCAGTGGAAGTTCTAGCTTTGTTGGTGTTTTCTTTTTTGTTTTTGCTGATTGGTTTTTCAGTGACCTTCTCACTCATTGTTTTAGTTTGTTGTTTGGGATATTTTTGCAGTGACCCTAATGATAATGGACATCAGATGGGTATAACAGCCCTGTGTTTCTAATGCTTAGTCAAACACTCTGCTTGTGCTGTGCTGACGAGGTCATAACAAGACCGAAATATGCATATCCACAGCTAGTGGGGTTGGCTTTATTGGCCTGAAATTGTCCATTAAAACAATGAAATAAGTCATGGGCATTCAGAATTGCCAGTGAACTGAAACACCTGATGTTCATAAGGTTCATTTGCATATATCCCATGTGCCTCTGATACAAGAGGTTTGGGAGGTCACTCAGTGGAAGTTCTAGCTTTGCTGGTGTTTTCTTTTTTGTTTTTAGTGATTGTTTTTTCAGGGACCTTCTCACTCATTGTTTTAGTTTGTTGAATGGCTAGGAGATAATGTTTTCTGAAAGCATGCAAGTTCTTTTCTATATCTGGGAGAAGAATAAAGATAAGACAATAACAGACAGGAAAAAGCACAAGTTGTACCATGCATCTTAGCATAGATAACCATCATTATAGTTTAATTTAAGTCTCTTAGTGTGGTTGTCAGTCTGAAACAACTGTTCCTATTAGGATGGTTAAACTTCACTATTTGAAGATGTGTGTAGTTTTGTGTTTTTGTATTAAGTTAATAGGCTCTTGGGATTATCTGGAGATGTGTTTATTAAAAAGAAACAACAGTATAAAAGATCAATCTGCCAAACATTACTGTATGCATATAACACAAAAACTAAAACTTGACATTAACATAAGCTGTTATACATAACAGTTGGGAATAACAACTTCTTATTATAATGGCGACACTTTCCATATTATCCCATATTATGTTTAAATGTGAATGGTGTCACAAGGATATATATATATATATATATATATATATATATATATATAAAACATGAAAGAGTAGCGAACTATATTAAAAATGACGAGTGCAAATAGTTATGCTACAGGAGACACATACGGGAAAATGAGCATGTGAATTTGATAAAGAAAGGATTTCAGGATGTTTATTCAGCTGAATATCTGAGACAAAGGTCAGTACTTGTATTAATTGCAAGAGGAGCTACAATAGTGATAGAAAAGAAAAAAAAAGATCATAATAGTACATTTGTAGTACTAAGATAATAATAGAAGATTTTAAGTACTAAGGAGCTACTGGCAAGGGAGGAGAATTACACTAGCACGTATTTATATTTCACCCAAAATTACTACAATAGAGCTTAATAAAATTCTGGAACCACAATGCAATTACTTTTGATTTAGATTTAAATACAAAACAAAGAATAACTGTAATTAGAATTCCTTCATACATAATAAACTTAAAGGATTTTAAAGAATTTTATGTTAAAGAGATACAAACAGAGATAGCAGTCACTCATTCCACACAGCTTATCTGAATCTATCCAAGGCAGTGAAGCTTTCCAGCTTGTTGGTATTTTAAATAAACTCCCTCTCCTCATTGCAGCTTTTTCCAGTTAGGGGTCATCACAGTGGAACAACAGTCCACAGAATGATTGGCAGTGTAGTTTTACAGTGTCAAGTTGCCAGCCTGGCACCCAACCTACCACAGAAGGCACACACATACACTCACACATAGGGCCAATTAGTGTCCAAACCACCTACAGCATATTTCTGGGATGTGGGAAGAAACTGGAGCACCTGTAGGAAACCCACCAACTACAGGGAGGACATATGTACTCTGCACAGAAGGCACTCCAGCTGAGAATCAAACCAGAGAACCTCTTGCTGTGAGGTGGCAACACTAACTGCTGCACCAACAAGGCCAATCCTGGTATTTTAAATAAACTAAGAGATCTAAATATAGATGCTCATATTGTAAGGGGAAAAACAAACTGGTCAAAAGATACAGCCCAGTGGTTAATGTAGAAAGCACCTTCTTAGTAAGCTAGAAAATAACTAGTGGTATACTACAGGGCTTGGTCCAAGGACCCCTTATATTTGGCATATACTTAGCTGACCTTGAAATTATACACCCCGATGTATGGCTAAATAAGTTTGCTGATGACTGCAAGTTTTGAGTTATTATCTGGTCCCCCCCATGATACAATAATACTATTCATTACAAGTTGCTAGTATAAGAGGACCAACATTAAATTCAAACAAAAAATGTAAAGTTGCCCTATTTGGTAAAAAATGTCCTCATCTTCAAGTTACAATACAGCCAGGACCACACTCCAAGCTGATATGGTAGTCAAGGATGATGACATCTTGGTAGACATATCCCTCTTCTTTGACTGTGATATAGCATCAGTGGTCAGAATTATTTCTCTGTAGCACAACTAATATCAAAAGGTATCTCATCCAGGTTGAAATAAGTTATCATCCCTTTGTATCACCATCAAAATCAACACCCTTTTTTCCTAGTATTATCAGACAAGGGCTTTTCAAAAAACAATAGGGTTCAGTATCGACTGTCACCATCTCTCTCAATTCAGTGTCACTATCCCACATTTTTCAACAGGCCTTTTATCATGCAATCCCTCCATTTCTTTGCTGGATGTCCTCTTTTCCTCTTCCCTTTTGCTGACTGCCTCAGATCATCTTTATCGAAATGGTTTCTGGTTTCTTGCACATGTACCTGAACCACTGTAATCTATTCTCTTTGACCTTCTCTGTATTTAGAGCTATTTTGGCTTCTGCTAAGATGTCATTGTTTCTTTGTCTGTCCCACAGTGCGCATTCTACCTTCTGTCTAAGGCACTTCATCTCTATCACCTCTAGCTTCCTCAACTTCTCTGCCTTCACTGTCCATGTTTCTGTACCATCTAGAAGTACAGGTTGCACCACTGCTTTGTACACCTCACTTTTCAGCTTCTTTGGTATTCTTCTGCTATATACTACACCTGATACTTTGTGTCAGTTGGCTCCAGCCCCACTGGTTCTAGCTTTGACCTCCTCATTCAGACCTCCTTTCTCTTCAAACACCTCTACCAGATATTTTAAGCCGATAACCTGTTCCACTACCGCCCTTTCCATCTGAATTCTCAGATTCTTCTGATTTCCCCATTTGCAGCCATAACACCTGTCTTATCTGTACTCCATTTCATCTTATACATCTTGTATACCTTCAGTTTTGCATTTCGTTCCCCTATCTTTTGCTGAAGATTTATGTTCAAAGTCTGCCTGTAGTGTCATATTATCTACAAAGAGCAGCTTTGGTGATCTATCTCCTCCAACTTGTTTGCTAATGCGGGCCAGTTCTTTGGCAGTATACACAGCAGTGGGGCCAGATTTGTACGCTGATGCACATGCATTCCAAGTGAAATCCCTCTGTTTCTATGGACACTGCTTATTTGATCCTTGTACATTGCTTGCACAATGCTACCAAACTTTCCAGCACTTCAAACCATTGCAGGACTGCCCAAATCAGCTTTCCTGTCACCTTGCTATATGCTTTCTCCATGTCTAGAAATGTCCAGTTGGACATTTTCCTCTTCTCTTATTCTTTTCCACTATCTGTATCACTAGAAAAAATTGGTAGGCTGTGCATTCCGATCTGAATCCAAACTGCTTATCTCCCATCTTACTTTCTACTTCTTTGCATATCCATTTATCAATCACCCTCTCCAGAACTTTCATGGAATGCGGCAGGGAGTTTGATGCCTCCGTACTGCCCATGATTGTGAAGGTCCCTTTTGTTCTTGTACACTAGCACTAGAATGTGTATTCTATAATCATCCAGCATTACGTAATAACTCCTGTAACTTCATTTGAGCTTGCTGTTTTTCCTGACTTCATTCTCTAGTGTTGTTCTTATCTTTTCTACGGTGGGCTCTTTTTCCCCTTTCATTGTAGGTTGCGTGTATGGCAGTACAGCTGTTGTTGAGCTTCATTCAGAAATTATAGAAGTACTTCTTCAATTTGCCTTTGCTGTCCTGTGCTCTGGTGAGCAGGTTGCTACCGTTATCCTTTTTGAAAAGTGATTGGTGACCACATTCTTTATCTGTCTGTCTTTGCCTTGCAACCTGATAGAGTTTCTTGGTCTCATCTGCTGAGTCATTTTCCAGGAGCTGGTGGAATGTCTATGATGTCTTCTTCTTTGTTAGTGCAACTGTTCTCTTAGCCTCTTATTTAGCCAACCTTCCTTCTTAGCCTGGTCCATCTTTTCTATATCCCAGTTTTTCTTGCACCCCTTCTTTCTTTTGATAACATCTTGGACTCTTGTATTCCATCAACAGCTTTTTTTATGAACCTTAAATTGCATACCTGGCTTGGGCACATACCTGTTCTATAGTCATCACACATGGTGTTTTAAGAGGCTGCCATTTTTCTTCATCTCCACCAATTTCCTTGTCTTTCTGAGATGCTACAGCCTTCATTATTTCCTTGAACTCTTGAGCTTTTACTCCAGTCTACTTCCAGGTCTTCAGCCTATGTTGACCTGATCATTCCTTTGTACCCTGTTTTAATTAGACAGTTATAGAATACAATGCCCCTTTTGTTATGCCCATATCCAGGCAGATCACACAATGAGAACTGCCCTAGTGGTTCCTAAGTAAATAGGAGACATCAGTCCCCTTTTCCCATTTGCACATGCAGCCAGGGTGTCACATCAACAGTAATAATCAACTACATCCAATGATCACTTTGCTGGGTGGCTAGATGTTCCTGAAACATTTTGACTACAAAGATATGCTTGAAGTCCTCTCTCTACATGTGGTCTTTAACAGACTTTTTCTTGGAAATCTATGTCTTGCATTCTGTGCATTGTAATAATTTTCTCAAATGAGCTGTGACATTCTGTTTTACATTTTGTAATGATTGAAAAAAAATCATATGGAATGCATACTGTTAGTAATGTTTGCTACTGTGGGGTAATGACTGAAGATGGCAGAAGAATGGCTGCCTATGGATAAATGACGTAGATTAATTTTGGCTATTTTTCTGCTTTTTTTTCTCTGAATGTTATTTTATGGAAAATGGAATTTGAAGTTTGAGAACTGAGGTGAGACTTTGTTGGTGGTGTTTAGATGTGTTATGGTGTTGGAATGTGCCGAGAATTTTCTGGAATAGATGCCACTGCACTGGGGTATATGATATAAGTGAGACAATATGTGGACACCATGGGATACATCATCTGTCTTATCTCTCTATCTACATATCTATCTATTTCTCTATATATATTTCTTTCTATCTATTTTTAGTAGCATTTGTTTACTGGCATTTACTGTCTGGTCATAATTTGCCCTTTTCAGCTAATGCCCAGGGAGAAAAGCTTCAACTATAAATTTATGTACAGAAAGGTACAGAAAGCAGATAAAAATTAAAATGACTATAAGCAATTTAATAGAATTAATGTATATAGAACATAGTAAAATATAAACTGAGTTTTACAGAAGACAACAGAACATATCAGTAGATAAAAAATAGTAAGTCATGAATAAAATATAAATATATGAACACAATAATAGTTCAAAATAAAAAAAATGGAAGAAAAAAAGAAACATAAACTGAAAGAGAAAGATGCTAAAAAGTGATGTCTGAGGAAAAAACTGTGATGGCGGAATGGTCACGCTTACACATGCTAAAGCAGTCCGGTCCTTCACCAATGAAAGGAATACACACACACACGCACGCACGCGCACACATGCACGCACACACAAAGAAATACAGACTCGCACATACATATATTTCTTAACTGAGAGTTTCAAAAGGCTGCATCTGTTGACTGTTTGAAATCAGTGTTATTTCTATCCCTCAAACTGCAGAAGGACAGAGGCGAGTTACAAAAATGATCTGATCACCAGTACATTTTATCTGAGTATACTTAGATGAAAGGTGTTAACAAACATGAAACATAGGAAAAGGAAAAAATGTAAATATTACATGACTGAGAAACTGAATAGAATTAAAATAAAAACATCACAGTTACAAAGTATTATCAGATAAGGGCTTTTGAGAAATCAGAATTAATTATTATCTTCTCAATACCTCTGTGCTTTGTCTTTTTTTTTTTTTCTTGCTTTGTTTTGTTTTCTGGTGTCTAATAATGAAGTGGGTGTTAAAAACATTAAAACATGTAATAAACATTGTTTGCTCTTCAACAAAACATGCACTATTTCAACTAAGGGATAAAAGCATATAATGATACTTACTTCAACAAAGTGTTATTTCCAAAAAAACTGTGAATGCAGGATGAAAGAATAGTCTAAATTTCTGCAAAAAACTTGCCTGTAGCAAAATTAAAATAATGCAAAGTAATGTGTGCTCTATTTTCAGAATAGTATAGTCATGAATGTTGTGCCTTCCAAACTGGAATTGATATGGTGCTTATTATTTTCAGATAGTTTACAGAATACTGGGCAGGTAAATTATTAAAGTCACACAGTATGGAAGTTATGACGGAATATGAAACATAGAACTACATGACGCTTTTTGTTTTCATCCTAGGTTTGGCAATCTGAACATCTGTTATATTTTCCAGGGCTTAGAATTACTCTTGACCCATAGCACATAAACAAACTTAATCATTGGATGTGTCAGTGTTTCACTGCAATTACTTGTTTGGCAATATAGTACCATGAGGACAGATGCTTTGAAAGTGTGTCATCTTTTGAGGAAATCCAGACAGATTTATATGGTCATCATTACACAAGCATTTGCTCTGAACTATACCTAGAACAAACAAACAAGAATTATAGGGATTCCTGCATGACTTTAATGGCTCATAGCTTATAACATGACAGGCAGTTGCTCAGAAAGGCATCTCAGTTGTTCCTAATGTGGTTTCATTCAGATCAGATGACTAAAGTCATGTCTTACTGAAATAGTTTTATCCAGTGAAGTACATAACATATTAAATTATCAACCACTGGGTAATGTTGGGACAGTTGTGAGTTATCCTTGGATTGCTGTTATTACCTGAACTGAACTCTTCAGTGAAGGTTTAGGTTGTTTCAAATGCATGTGGAGATGTAAGCAATAGAAAACTATTTACAATGATTTTATTTAGGATCCCAGACATGTATTTGTTTATGCAGAAATAAAAGAGCTGAGTAATGTGTTCATAAAATCTAATGCTTCAGGACTCAAGGGGAGACAAATCTCTGTTGCATCTTAAGGGGATGTATTTATGAATATAAGAAAACATTTAGGTTTTGCACTGCATGCCACGGAGGGATCATTTATTAATGAGATTAACATAACAGTACTATGCTGAATATTGGCTTAGAGTTCTTAAACATGTTTGGTTACCTGTACCTGTTGGTTCTGTATGATGTATTTTCTAATTAGCTGCCCTTTATTACATTCATTAATTTCCCATTTAATCATCCTAAGATGGAAGACAGGAGCTGGGAGATGGGTTCCTGATCAGTATCATATTGCAGTGAAAGGTTTTAATGTTTTGCTCCTCACATACCCATATCTCTCTCTTCCAGTAAGTGCATGTTGTGCAGTGATATCTGTACACAAGCTTATTATCTATTTTACTTCTTTGCACTCATGAGAATATATTTTACTGCACAGGTGCCTGCCCAGCTGCCTGGCTATGATAACATTACTGGTTTATACATATGGGTCTTATAGGAAGAACAAACTCTCCAGCTCTTCTCCTTGGAGACAGAACATCTGTTCCTTCACAGTCACTTGTTACCTTTCTTTTTCTTCTCTTTTGTACACCTTGCTTGTTAAACCTGAGGTATTGGTTTTACACATGCACATGTGCTTTCTTTATAAGTATGCTCCACCCGGGCACTGTCTTGATATGATATGTGTTGCCCTTACCACAGTCTTAGCAACAGATCTGCAGATACGTATGTAAATGCATTCACAGACCTACACATGCTCACGTAAAAGCATACATATTTTGCCTCTATGAAAATTGCTTTCATTCTTAGCATCACCTATACTTTTGGTGGTTGTGTTCTTTGACAAAATGGAATTGTCCAGTCTCTAGTTGTTTACTGTGAGACTCACCAAGTCATTTAACCTCAGAGTACTTATATGTGTCTACTCTGCTGTATCTAATATTAGAAGGTGATGCATAACCCACCAACCCATCAACGGGAAACTGGGCAATTCCATTTGATCAAACAACATATCCACCAAAAGTATAGGTGATGTCAAGAATGAAAGTCATTTTCATAGGGGCAAGTCCCCTGCATCTCCCATAAAGAGCACCTCACTTGCTTCAAGGTCACAAAACCACAAGAAAAAAAGAAAAAGAAGCCTAAAGATATGATAAACTGACTTAGCCAGATGTGATTTATAGTGCAGCAAAATAATTAAAAAACCTTCTGGGACTTGAATATTCTGGAAATTGTGATTCAAGAGAGTGACTTCCAGAAATTACATTTTATTAACGTAAGTCTCTCTACTTTACTTAGCAAATTAATTAATAAATAAAATGAAATGAATTAAAAACTTAGACATTGTAGGGTAGAAAGGCAGGGCATACTGTTCTCTAATAATGGCTTGCAATCTTTTCCTCGGCATGAAATAATACTGCAAGAGAAATGCATGCACTCACAAACACATATAGAAATGTACTTAATTCTTCAGAACTTAGAAGGCTAGTGAACATTATCATTCGGGAAGATGCAAACACTGTTATAGGAGAAAAGAAAGTTTTTGCTTTGGTTTACATGCATCCACAAGCAACACTTTACTCAAGTTGAAGCTCCTCTGCAGACAGCATGCAAAGCAACCCAGACTTCAGCAGATTTTCTCAAAAACTGAAGTGCTACTGAAAATGAGAGTTGCAATAAATGCCAATTACTGCAGATTTAGATACTTAAATAATACAGAACTACATAATTGCATTCTGTGCACTATGTTTACTATGTTTGCCTTTTACCGTTGCTCATAGAAATTGATCAGTATATTTCAGTGCTGCATTCAGAAGACACAGGCTTGCATATTACTAAGTGAAGTACTCCTCATACTGGTACTACAGATGGGAAAACCAGTGTGAGTCATGCTGGTGTTAAACAGCATATGACAGAACATGATTTACTTTCTACCTGTTCTCTGATGTATTGTGTTCCACTATCATGCCACACCCAGATCTGTGTGCTTATTTCCCTCATTAGATGTAACATCAGAGCTAGACTCATTATATAATGATGGCAAGAGGATTTAATGCTGCACGAGCTGCCATTGCTGAGAGCTCAGTAGCACCATTGTGTGGAGACAAGGGCATGCACATTTGTGGTAGGAGGTTTATCTTAATTGCAGGAAACAAACTGCAGTAAGGTTGTTCTGTCATACAAAGGCTACGTTTTTACCTGTGTGCTGATATTGCCCCTTAGCTCTTTTAGTGAAACAACACATTATAAGGGAAAGTGGACTGGCATGGCCATGAGCAATAAACTCTCTGTAGCTACACAGTTGTTGTCATGTAGGTTTTCCATTGGTACCTGGATGTACATAACTGTTCTAGTGTTTGTGAAATGCACGTGACTGGGGGGACTGCATGTACATTCCATTCACAGAACACTGTGGTGTACAATGGGGTAAACATAGTTATAGGGTCTTACCCTAATGTGTATCACTTTTTATGTCTCATTTTTTATGAATTTCATAGGGCTTTGGTAAATAAATTTACTGTGTACCAGCCCTCTTCCACTGCATATAACGTTAATTATTCCCACCCACAAAGTTGCAATGGCAGCTTTAAAGAAATCTTTCTGCACTGATGATGCTAATGGATAGCAGTGATAAATGTAATGGATGTGTAATGTATTTAGGATTACTCTACGTGGCAGTGTAATATAGTTACATTTGTCATTAATATTGATAAGGAGGTGTGTCTTAACACTATGAAGTTGAAGGGAAAACAGTTGCCAATTTCTTTTCTCCTAATAATGTGTGTGTGTGTGTGTGTGTGTGTGTGTGTGTGTGTGTGTGTGTGTGTGTGTGTGTGTGTGTGTGTGCATGTGTGAGAGAGTGTGTGTGTGTGTGTGTGTGTGTGTGTGTGTGTGTGTGTGTGTGTGTGTGTGTGTGTGTGTGTGTGTGTATACCATTTTTATTCAATAGTTCTTTGGAAAACCTTACAATCTGAAATAATTGTACAATATGCATGTTACTACCCTTCCCCATAATGTGTAAAGCACAATGTCACAGTTCCAGACAGCAATGTTCCCAACAGGGGGTTGAGAAAATAATAGGACTGTGTTGCTTACAATGTGTGCATCATCTCTTTCATATTCAGCAGTATAGTGTCAAATACTGGTTTCCACAGATATTTTAAAATGTTGTATGCTGTTTGTGCATCACAATACTATGCAACACAAAATATCACAACTTGGGTGTATCAGAGCAGTGCTTATAACTACAGAGTAGTGTTTTGTTGTAGTGATGGGTATTTAATCTAATAAAATGCAAATCCAAATTCTCAGCTCTAGTCAGAAAAGTCAGTGTTATAGCTATAATAAGGACCCATGCATCCCATAATACGAAGACTACAATAGGCCTTGTCACCATACAATAGTCCTTTCTGCTAACAATGTGTGCCCTATCTTTTTGTTTTATATACAAAAGTCATTTTGAAATGTTGATCGTTGCAGTTATTTTAAATAATGTATCTTTGTTTTTCATTATAATTACATGAAACTATAATGTTACAGTTAAAACAATGAATAAAAAGGTCAGACAGGAAAACCAATTGGTTAAAAAATGCAAAAAGAAAAATCTAGCAAAGCTAGACTTTCCATTGTGTCATACCTTAAACCTCTTGTATCAGAGGCAACATGGGATATATACAAATAACTCTTTAAGGCTATCAGATGTTTCAGCTAAATGGCAATTCTGAATGCCCATGACTTTTTCTTTTGCTTTTATTTTTAAGTCTATTTATGGACATTGGCCTGAAAAGGTTTATTGGCCTGAAATTGTCCATAAATAGACTTAAAAATAAAAGTCAAAGAAAAAGTCATGGACATTGAGAGTTGCCGTTTAGCTGAAACACCTGATATCCTTAAAGGGTTATTTGCATATAATGTAACAGTTAGGAAAGTATATTCACTATATAGCATGCTTTACCACACAGAGGGTAAATCCCTTCTACCTTTACCTTTATTGAATAAAACTGCATCCTTGACTAACACTATGATCTTTACAACTTCTGTTTTGCAGAGCAATGCTATTGTAACTTTCTATTCTCCAAACATCTCTCTCTCTCTCTCTCTGTATATCTATCTATATCTATATGTATATATATATATATATATATATATATATATATATATATATATATATATATATGTATATCTATCTATCTATATATCTATATATATATATATATATATATATATATATATATATGTAGATATACATATATAGGTATAGAGAGGTGTGTGTGTGTTCACTTAGTTGAACTCTTATTTGTGCAGTAAAGTGAACTGTAGTGTCATTTGTGTGAATGTCTGGATGTACAACTGTTGATTTGGTTAACAAAGTTTAAAGGCTTTTTAGTAGGGTTGGGAGCTTGTGCGCAAGTGTGTGTTTGTGTGCTTATTTGTAGAATACATTGATAAATGTCTGATAAAAAATATACCTGGTACAATGCATCTATGTTGTTTATCACTCGTTTGCTTGCCTCATTGAGTATATCAAACATTTATCACCTTTTTATCTACATGCTTAAACATTTACCCCTTTCCTCCCCAAGTAATCAGTTAAGAAGAATTCACCTCAATAATTGTAATGAAAATTATGAATAATCTGCACAAAAAAGGTACTATAGATCAAACCCTAGAAATGAAAATTGTTAAAATAAAGCAAAAAATAATTACAATTAAGCAACCAGAAACAATCCATAAGTATCCAATCAGAAAATGACATTATTGGCAAAGTGGACCAAATCCTAAATATATACAGTAACTAAAATGTAACCTAACTGTAATACTAACAAAGCTTGACATAATCACGCTAACACTACTAAAATGCAATAACTGGCAATATTAAAATAAATGATTAAAAATATTACAGCTAGACTAGAAAAGCAACAGAGAGACAATTCATTTAGAAAAAAACTACAGGAACAACGTAAAGGCCTGTTGAACATTTAACTCATTTAATCACCACAGACCACCGAAATCAAATGGAAACATTAATTGAAACATAAAAGAATAATGGCTAATTATCCTGAAACAACACACACCAGAACCCCATGTATTCCACACACACACACACACACACACACACACACACACACACACACACACATATATATATATATATATATATATATATATATATATATATATATATATATATATATATATAGAGAGAGAGAGAGAGATTCGTATCACTTCACTGAAAGACCATTTCACTGACACCCATTTCACTGAGACCAAATCACCTAAAGTTCATTTCACCTAAAACTCATTTCACTGACAAGTAGTACTCTAAAGGCAAGTCAAAGGTATATGTCCTTTTCCCCACTCTAGTGCCATCCTGGTGTTAGTATATATAGTTGGGGGGGTGCGTAGACCCCCCCCCCCACTTAACTTGGTTTTCTGTGTCTGGTTTTGTTTTATATTATTTGGTAAAACCCAACTAGGTGGGGGGGGCTACGCTCCCCACACCCTGCAATGTGGGGAGCTATGCCCCTCAAAATATATATACTAACACCAGGATTGCACTACAGTGGAGAAAAGGACATATACCTTTGACTTGCCTTAGAGTACTACTTGTCAGTGAAATGAGTTTTAGGTGAAATGAGTTTTAGGTGAAATGTATTTTAGATGATTTGGTGTCAATGAAATGGGTGTCAGTAAAATGGTCTTTCAGTGAAGTGATACGAATCCATATATATATATATATATATATATATATATATATATATATATATATATATATATATATCCATTCCAGCACTGGACACTAACACAGATGCAATAAAAATGTCTTTGCTACATTTCTAGATGTTTTGTTTATCACCACATTACTTGTGCCATTAAATACATATAGGTTCATAGGGTCACAGGTAATTACTAGGCTTTCGACCCCAGGGTCATTTCAAACCTAACTGTTAAAACCCAGTATGGTATGAGATAGGTACTAGATAGGATATAATGTCTAGCCCGAGGAATTATCTAGCAAAGAATTCCCATGTCCAAGAATGAAACAGGGGCAATCCCTGAGGTCTATATTAAAATAGCAAAACCTCACACGAATACCTAAATGATGACACATAAACAGTGAACCGCAAAAGCACAACACATCCTGAAGCGCAAAATTCAAAATATCGAATTGTCATTTTTGGCCCTTAGCCATACTTGATCCTTTTTTTCCAGGACTTCAGTCAAATAAATGCCAAATAGGAGAGGGCCCAGTACTGACCCTTGAGGCATACCTCTCAACCTGGAAACATCAAAAATCTGGACAAGACCCATGAAAACTAGGTACAAATATGCACAAATTTGCATACATAATTAAACAACCCTGCACACTCCAATGGAATTGTGGAATACCAACTTTCAAATGCAAACTGAAGAACAGAACCAACATATAGCACCAGAGTCCCAATGCAGCCATTCCAATGTCCCATTACCTGGCTATTTCGCACCATTTCCCATAAACACTAATGTGTGCATACTGCTTTACTTCTAAAATGATTATTTGAATTTTATTTTTTACATTTTATAGCACAATGCACAAACCGTAATAGATATCTGGCTGCTAAACAAGGCAATACTGTCTCACAATGAAAATAGACTTGGCATTAAAACTTATCTGCCCTTGAAACTCACATTGATTGAAACAGCATTGTAACCCACAAATTATCTTTGGGCTGTTTTCAAATCAGAAGCCCCTTGCACACAAAACAAGAAACATACATGCATTCTTTGATACACCTTCCTGATTTTTGTTAAATTATATTCCTTGTATAATACAGCACACTTGTTAGACTTAAGTTAGAGCTAAATGTATTGTTTAAACATTTTTCCAGTAGGCAATGAAACAAAATGCATGAACCAATAATGACAAAACTGCCCTATTCAGAACATTTCAGTCATAAAAGTCTACTTCCACACACAACTGCATTTTAAATTTATTGTTTGAACATTTTTTCCAGTAGGCAATGATGCAAAATGCATGCACCAATAATTACAAAACTGCCCTATTCAGAACATTTCCTTGATAGCAGTCTATATATATATATATATATATATATATATATATATATATATATATATTAGACATGCCCCTGGACCAGTAAATTGACATATGGCAAAATCTAATAAGACTGTTGTGGCTTCTAGTCTTTTTAATTGCTCCCTCATAATGCAGTGAGAAATGCTGCCTGAAACAGAATTGCAAAGTACATTAAACGTTTCTGAATACCTCCAATAAGTTGATAGTTGAGGCATGGTTTGTGTTTTAAAATTCTTACGCTATTGCTGCAATGTTTCTGACTAGTTTTAACTTTTTTCTGGTATTTATTGCTTCACAGATTGGATTCATTTACTTAATTTGCATTTAACACACTGGATATTTGCATAGCTATGAAAATGACAAGAACCATATTTTAAAATGAGTTGGGGGGAGATATATGAATGACAAACTCCATGAATGACACAACATCAATGAATTTAGGTTGAAACCTAAAATATCACAGAAACAATGAAAAGAAAGAAAACATTTTTTCTTGGCTCCCAGCACCCCTCAAGTTGTGGGCTGCGCTACCCACCCCTTTCTACAACAACAGTGAACAGGAAAATCCCCACAACCTATCACAAAGTAATATTAGCATTCTGGGATCAAAGCAGTTTTCTACTGCTAATGCCGGCATTCAGAACATCTGATATTTTGAACATTTGGCACACTGCCTAGTTACCTTTAATCCAAGTAGCTATTCACTTGGATGTGTTAGCTAATGTGATTATCTTGAACTATATTTTCTTTAACATGTTTTGTTTTTTCTCCCAAATATTAGAATCATAATGACATTTTGTCTTATTTCTGTTATTTTTTCATATCTGCTTTAAATCGATCTCCAAATTGAGCATTCGATAATCTGCATGCATTAAAGTTATTCTGGTTGGCTGACATGTCTGCACTACTTCCATACAAATCCCTGTTGGTCTGTTAATAGTCTGCTGTACTCAGCTTCTTAATGCTCTGCCTCCTTCCTAATGATTCTTAAACTTTAATATCTTGCTTGCAACATACATTCCATAGTCTAGCCCAAAATTAAGAATTTTTACACACACACACACACACACACACACACACACACACACACACACACACACACACACACACACACACACACACACTTTGCTCTATTAGGTACCTGCAGTTATTAAATCCATTCTGCAATGCATTCCATTCTGCTGACTATCAAAAAATGCATTCAGTTATTAAAATGTGTTCCATTCTGCTGATTGTCAGAAATCCATTCATTCTGCATTGTTCTGCTAACTGAAGTGCGCTAACTGTCAAAAGAAGTGCGTTCTTAAAATGGCAGTCCTCTCAAACAGAAACAGAAGAGCAGACCCAAACCACCATAACTGTTCAGGATAAACACAATGATGCTTCGATGAAAAATACAAAAAAATCTTTACTGAAGAGTGCAAGGTAAGCGCTTTCACGACCTCTGTGGTTGCTTCATCAGACTACATCCAAACAAACAGTTTCTCAGCTTAAATGCATAAAGCAATTAACGCCTTGTAATTGAATCAAGTCATTAAGAAACCACAGTGCCTAAAAACAGTGTATAGTAAAAAAGACATAGTAGAAATTATATATATATATATATATATATATATATATATATATATATATATATACACAAGTATATAAAACATATAAAATAGCTGCATATTGTGCATACTGAGTAACAGTATGTGAAACATACTGAATAACTGATATCTGCGTTAATAAACATATAAAGTATATACAAAAATATATATATAAAAATAAATAAAATAAAATATATGCATATATATATATATATATATATATATATATATATATATATATCTGTCTCATTAGTGTTTTAAACTTCTAGCTTTAAGGAACGGCTTCAAAGAAACCATTTCATTAGCACCAGGTGGTGTATATGCATTTAATTTAAGAATCCACTTTTGTTCTAAGGCTTTAGTGCGATTCTTAATGTCACCACCTCTCTTCCCTTCTGATAAAATATCCAAATCAAAAAATTTAAAAATATGTGAACTACCTTCTTGTTCTATGTGCATATATAGAGCACTGGTAGTTTCATGATTGTTAACATCCCTGTAATGCTCTTGAATGCGCTCCTTAAGCATACAATTTGTCTTGCCTACATAGTAGGCATTGCATGCTGTGCAAAAAGCAAAATATATTAGATTCTTAGTTTTGCAATCAGCATAATGGGTAGCTACTATCTCAAAGTTTGGAGCCATATGAGTGTATTTAAAGCACGAGTGCACATATTGCCACGCTGTGCATTTCCTTTGTGACATCTTATTATAACTATTCTGTCTATCCAAGTAACATAGTTAACGCTTAAGATTTTTTTTATTCTTAAAAGCAACCTAGGTGTATCATCCAGTAATCCATCTAGTTCACCTACAGTCTTTAAAATATTCCAGTTCCGTTTAAATACATCACAGAATGGTCCAATATCCCCAGTATATGTAAGTGGAAATCTAAGTTTATTTGTTCACTAGGGTCATGCCCTATATTATGATCTGTTATATCCATAAATAAAGGTTTACCTCTGGAGGACCTCTCTGCCATTAACTCAGATACCTGTGAACAAAACATCTTATGTGAATAACCTCAATCTTTAAATTCACTCCCCAAATCATCGAATGCGACTGAAGTTCGACATCATTATTATGCAGTCTCATAGTTCTAAGAATTTGTCCTCTTACTACATTTTTACTGACAAATTTAGGGTGCATGCTGCCTCTATGCAACAATGCATTTCTCCTAGTCGGTTTCTTATATATGCTAGTCTGAATGCCTACGATGTCACTTTTCTTAAGTTTACATCCAAGAAGTCTATTTCTTCTAAAGACACTTTACTAGTGAATTCAAGAAACAATGTTGTGGTGTTCAGAAACTCAATAAAGATATTTAGCTCATCTAGCGTGCCTGTCCACAGTAGAAAAACATCATCCACAAATCCCAAACAGAAATCCTGCATTCTGCCCCCCTTCCAGTATTCAAACAGATGTACGTCACACACACACAATCCAACAGGCTGATGGAGCTGACGTTATCGCACACGTGATGACATCAGCCCCGAAAGGTTGAGGTCTAAAAAAATAGTTGAAAAAATCGGAAATAAAGGAGTGCCACTCAGGAATCATGGCACTCCATTATTGGGACTCCAAAACTTGGTAAAAACCAAGTAATTCGGGATGGTTGGGAGGTCTGCCTTGAGAGGCTGCACTGCTGACAGGTCTGCTGGAAGAGATGAAGTCTCCCACCTTGACAGCATGTGATTGGTCAGTAAGCCAGTTTTCAGCTCATCTGACTATAAAGAGATTGATATTTAACTGGGTAAGTTTCTCTATGATGCCCAAACTGAGGGATTGTGTCAAAGGCCTTCACCAGGTCCAGGTATGCTGTGTGCACAGCTTTGCCTTC
Source organism: Protopterus annectens (assembly GCF_019279795.1). Taxonomy (NCBI): domain Eukaryota; kingdom Metazoa; phylum Chordata; order Ceratodontiformes; family Protopteridae; genus Protopterus; species Protopterus annectens. Next base: position 1,346,605,039 of record NC_056732.1, read on the forward strand.
ATATATGACTCTGGTCACTTGTTCAAAGAAATCCACTAGTAGGCAAAACGTTCCTTTGACAAAGCTGAACTATGATGGATCAAAGGTTTTGAGGTCACCTATATTCTTATTTATTAGGTCCTTGATGATTTCTTCCATGGTCTTACAAATGAGGCTGGTAAAACTTATAGGACTATGCTGATGGAGGGAGATGACAGTTGCTGTTTTCCATTCAGTGGGGACAAAGTTAGTGTGCAAGCTGTGGTTGAATAAAGTGCCTAATGGGGTACCTAGCTCTTACATTAAGAACACAGTCTAGAATGTCATCTCGTTCCATAGATGCTGTCTTCCTAGCCTTGGAAAGCCCAATTATGGCTTGCTGTATAGAGATGCTGTGAGAAGATGATGTAGACATGGTTTGTGGTATGGTAGGGGTGGTAAGGGGGGGCGGTGAAGTTTTCACCAAACCTGTCTACTAGTAGGTTTGTAATTTCCTCAGGGTCTGTATATCATATTGTTAAGCTTTTGTAAACATTCTACCAATGCCATTATTTATTAGAAATAAATCCCACCTGCTATATCATGTCTCTAAACACTCCTGTGAGTGCCATTATTTCCCTGTAATGTCCACTCTTTTGGGTATTATTGCCTTTATATGTTAGGAATGCATCTGTCAAATAATGACATGGCCACAATATAGCAATAACCCATGTCTGGGTGTGGGTAATGCTGGATTTACACCAAGTCAACTGTGGGTAAGTCCAGCATTACCCACACCCAGCCGTGGGTTATTGCTATTATACAATGGTGTTAGTTTTGTGTTGTGTTTGTATTGTTGTTATTTAGGTTTCTGTTTATTTTATTTTGAATTCATCCACTATTTCTGAGAGAAAATAGTTCCCTACTTTTAGTTCAAGTTTATTGTTTATTTTATTTTTCTTTTAATTTAAATACAAGTTATTATTAATTCTTCAAGAGATGTAAGGAGAGAATTATATAAGTAAATATAGTTTTTAAATCGTTTGCTATGTTTTGCTGTTGTAGTTTCTTTTATATTTCTGTCTTGCTTCTGAACTGTTTGTTGTCTATCTTCAGATGTTGGCTTGAATTCTTCTTAGTGTAGTACCTGTAATGAGATATTCCCCGGGATTCATGAAGCTTGCGCCAGGCTCAGGCATAGTGTCGGCGATCTAACGCTAAATAAGGCCACCGAGCGATTCAGGTATGAGCTGTTTCTACGTGCACTACCAGCATACACCACTGCTGCACAGCTCCTGGTGCATGCATGTTAATTACCCCATGCGTAGCAGTGTATCATGTAAATGAAGGTATATAGCGATTCATGAAGTGGTGCAGGCATAGCGTACGCATGCAGAAATGTAAACCAAAAAAAGGTTTACATTTTTTTAAACATAAAATCAGAGCCATGACAGTGGAGCAAACGCACATATTATAATATTAATATATGCCAATGGCTAAATATATAGCCAATGGCATAAAAAAATGCAAAATACATAAAAAAGAACATTTAATGTCATGGCCAAACTAACACAAAGTAAAATCGCAGTGCATCGGTGCGCAAACACGATCACAATGAAAATATATTTATATGTAATAAAACTGCAATGTAACACATTTCATGAATTCCCCATAATAGTCAATGGCACGCGTGCTACACCACAACCATGGTGCAAGGGTTGCTAAGGGTCTGTGACAGTGTTCTGCATGGTAACTAGGAATTAGTAGTCAATGCCATGCAAATGAGTCAAGTAATACTGAATCACAAAATCCCCACTGGCGTAAGGATGTACCTCACAGCATAGCGGTACAACACCGAGGTGTGGCCTGGAGATAAAGATGATATCAAGAGCGGGGTGCGCCACCTTAGCTGTAAGCACATTGGAGCATTGCTAATCTGGGTTGCCTGTTGCTAAGCAAAGCTGCAGGATAGGGGTGTGGAAGTAGCCATAGCTTTGCTTAGCTGAGAGCACACAAGGTAACCAAAAGTGCATGTGAATGTGGATGAAAACGCGCTCGAAACCCAGTAAACTGCTGTGCATGGTGCACACCACAGCTGAAAAAGGAAGGATCCAGGAAGACAATAAGGAAATGCTGCAGCATGGTACTTGGAGTACAAATGAGTAATTAACACCTAGGAACCCACAGTGGGCCATTGACAACAGCTAACATGACTGCTAGCAGCTACCTGCAGAACAGGAAAGGGGAGGTGCTGTACTGCAAAGAAAAGAGAACTGTCACAGCAGAACAAAGCAAACCTACAGTAGATCAGCTACATAACACATTTCGCAACACAATCCTGGGTTGGGAAAGTACAAAACAAGAAAGCAGGCAGCTGGATGCATGCCTGACAATGGGAGGCGAATCAGGTTGAAAAGTGAAGTAAAGGGCAATAGATGAATCACGCAGCCAAGCGTATGTCAACACCCAAGGCCCCACAATAGCAGCACCTGCTGTAAAACCCATAATTAAGATACCCTGCAGCTGGAATTGCACATACACACCCAATTACACCAGCAGCATCCATTGCAAAATAGTATAAAGTGTGAAAGCTCCTCACACACACTTGTGTATTTGCAGACACTCTGCACTATTGGTGTATAAAGACGGGGAACTTTTAATATGTACATGTTAGGTGCTGCCATAGCTTTGATTCACCAGCATGTGTTGGAGACTGATGGTTGTGCGGAGGATGATGCTGACAATCATCTCAGGTACCAGAGGAGGAGAAGAGTGTTCAGACCCTGGGTAACCTGCCAAAGGCTACATGATCTGGAGATAATAGAGTGTTACAGGGTGGACAGGGACACCATACAGCAACTTGTTGAGCTGTGACAGCCATGCCTCAGAGCCAGAAATAACAGAGGGGAACCCATCCCAGTGGACACGAACATATGTGTAAGCTTGAGAATACTAGCCACAGGTACCTTTCAAAGGCCAACTGAGGATATCATAGGGATTTCACAGGCATCAGCATCCAGCATACTCCACCATTTCCTGGATGCCATGTTACCACATGCGAATGAGCACATATACGTCCTCCGAATGCAGGAGGAGTTGGCCAGCAATATGCGTCTCTTCCACCATGTGGCAGACTACCCGGAGGTACTGGGTGCAATCGACTGCACACACATACACATCAAGACACCACATGGTGAGCAGGGTAGGTGCTACATAAACCAAAAAGGATACCCCTCCATCAACTGCCAGGTCATGTGCAATGCCCAGGGCATTATCATGGATGTGTGTGCTGGCAGCCCTGGAAGGTATCACGACTCCCACATCTGGCATGCCTCACAACTGTATCAGGTATTTGCCAGGGGGGACATCCCATATGGCCACCTGGTGGGGCATGCTGGCTATGCACTGGAACCATGGATGATGACTCCCATCAAAAATGCACACACACCCATGCAAGAACGCCATAATGAGGCACACGCAGAAACCAGAATCATCATAGACCATGTGTTTGGGATGCTGAAATTACGGTTCTGTTGCTTGAACATATCTGATGGAGCCTTGCAGTACTCTCCAGGCACGTGTGCACACATCTTCATAGTATGTGCCATGCTACACAATATGATCCTGTGGAAACAGCTGCAGCAGGGACAGAATGGGTAAGGCCCTCACAGCCCATCACCATTGCCAAGGGCCCCACAGGCACAGAGGGCCTCAGACCACGAACAACCTGCGCCAGCCCTAGTAGGTAGATGGAGGTGTGCCCAGTATGCCCATGCCTTGGCAAAGAGGGAACATATAGCACACACACTGACAGTGTAGGCACCTACGGACTGACACCCTTATCCACCTGAACACACAGCAAGCATGGATGGCACACACACGACCACCTGTAAATTGTCATGTATAGGTGGTCTATTGTGTGCATCCTACATAGGCAGCCCTCAACTATTGTACACACAACTGCTATTGGCACAAAGTAAGTCAATACCTTAACATTAAATTAAGCTATCAGCATGTGTCGATACTGTATGTATAGGTTCATAGGTACATAGGTAGGTACATGCCTAACTGCCCGAGGCCATTCGTAAGCATAGCTAAAATGTGTCTGCTGTCACCACCCCATTGATTAACTAACTGTCCCTCTGTGGAGCAGAGCCAATTGTGGGATCCCTGGGGTGTATCCACTGTTCCCCACCCACTCTGCAAGGATTCCCTGGAGTGTTAGTGAGGGGCGCCATATAATGTAATCAGGGATGTAGTTCCAAATCATGGGGAGTACCCGTGGCAGGAATCTGTCACTCCAGTGTCTTCCAGTTATGGTTGTGGCAAGGTGTAGCTCATTACAGTGTGTGGCTCACTGTGACATGGATTCCCATAGGTGGAGCATATCCATTAAGCCTGACTTGGACACGGCTTTGTTGGCCAACAAATATCATCTCTGAGTAAATGAGATACCACTGAGTAATGCAAGAGGTTATGCAGTCTGGCAGCATAGGACACATGTCTGAGGGCATTATCCTTCTATGCGAGGTACGTTTGTGGCCCTTCCAGCTGTCAGATGTGTCTTCTGAGGTACATCCAAAATAGATTATCATACTCGATGATGGGATTGATGAGTGATGAGTAAAGGGGCACAATAACCTAAGTCTGTTTTGATGTGAACCCTTAAGTAATCAGATGGCCTACATAGACGGATGTCCTAACTACTTTGCAGATATGACTGTCAAAGGAGAGATCACTATGTAATGTAGTCCCCACATACCCATTACGTCATCTGAATTATAGTGTCTGCCACTCATGTGTTAATATGTGTGTGTAGTTTCCCAAAATGGAATGACCATGCAGTATTTGGCCTTTAGCTGGAGGCCATCATTCTGACACCCTGTGTTGGTCTATGTGAGGCCCCTTGAAGAACATCTGTGACAGCTGGACTGTCAGTTATGGCTCCCAGTCTGCAGTAATCGCCAAACATGGCCTGCTGTAGTCCACCTGTGTTAGCCCGTACCTCTGAGAAGTATATGGCAAACAGTAGGGGTCCCAGAACTGAGTCCTGTGGGACACCAGTTGTGACTGGTCAAGAGTTGGACCTGGAGGCTACTAGGCTTACCATGTGGGTTGTGTGTAAGTCTGTTGGCAAACCAACCTGTGATGTATGGGTGTATGTACGGGCTGGTGAGTGTAGAAATAATACCTGAGTGTGGAATTGTGTCAAAACCCTTGGCGAGGTCCAGGTAGCATGTGTGAACTACCACACCCCACACCTAAAGATGTCAAACTGGTTCAGTAGGCATGATCTGCACTCAGTCAAGCTGACCTGGGTTGGGCCAAGGGTCTGGAGGTTACCATTGTCTATGTTAATGAGTGCCATGAGGATGCACTCCATAGCCATGCAGATCAGGCTACTCAGGCTTATGGGGTGGTAGTTACCATGGTCAGTTGTGTCACCACCTTGGTGGAGTGGAATAGCTGTTGCCATGCACCAGTGAATGGCCATGTAGCCTGTGTAGAGGCTGATGTTGAATTGCTATATTAGGCAGGGGGTCACTTTTTCTTGTAGTGTCTGCAGGATGCAGTCTGGACACCATCTGCCTCCATTGACGCTCTGTCATGCCTTTTGAAAAGGCCATTACCACCTGTATGTCTCAGATGTCTGGGATACTGTACGTTTTGGGTATTGTTGTGGGCCCAGTAGGCGATGAAGCTTGCTCCGAATGTATCATCAAGTGTGTTGGTGATATCAGTAGGGTCAGTGTATTCAGTGCAATATTGCACCAGCACAGTGCAAATCTGTGTGTTACTGCTGACATCCTTTACATAGCCAAAGAAGCCTTTGTGGACATATTCTGAATCCATGCCTATTTACCTGTGGATGTCAGCATTGGATGATTACATGAGTAACATAAGTATCTTGCTAATACTGGTCACGGACGTCTGCATGTCTTGGGATTTGCTGTTGTTCTGGACTTCTATCCTACTTCTGTTGTATAGCCTGTATAATGCAGGGGTTCAGGAGACTGGTGTCCTTGTGTAGGAGTAGCGAGTCCTGGTTTACCATTGATGGCACGACCCATACATCTTTGTAGGTGCTTATAGAGTGCATTCGTAATTCTGTCTGTATCTTAAGCAGTGCCATCCCTGAGCATGGGGGCTGTGAACCCTCCCACCTCTGTCATTAGTACTGTGAATTTAGCTATAGATAGGTATTCACTGTGTGTTCCTTGGGTGGGGGAGATGGTTGGGAGTGGAAATCATCAGTGAATAGTTCATGGTTAGATCTAAACAGTGACCGGTTTACTTCTGTTGTAGTGCACCTGTTGCACATGTCAGTGATTACCACTTCTAGTATGTTTTCACCTCTTGTTAGTCCATCTACCAACTGATACAGGCCATATGAGGTGATAAATCCCAGGAAATGCTGGGCCTGGAAGTCAATACTTGAGTAGGTTATCCAGTTAAGTGTAGGGTAGCCGACATTGACCAATAACAGGGTGTCTGGTAGGACTGTCATGTTTACAACTGTCTCCAGATAGTTGTAGTGGCTCTCCTGGGTCATGGAGGGTTATCTGTAGCAGCTCCCAGTTTGCATTGCAGTCGTGGCAATGTTAGCTGCACATGGATGATCACAGAGGTATCATGCTGCCCCACTAACTTGGAGGTGTAGGTATCCCCAATGAATATGGATACACCCCCTCCATGTCTGTGCCAGTCCATGTTCAGTGGCTGAAATGTGTGTTATGGGCTGTAGTCTGGTAGTGCTGGTGTGCTCACAGGAGCCTTATACAGGTCCCAGTCACAGAACGGATGTAGATGTTGTCCATACTGAGGGGTACTGTGACTGCATGCATGTTGTGAGTATTACCCCTGGTGTTGAGTAGCCTAACCCTCATTGGTTCTGCTATTGTGCAGTTCATGGAGGTAAGAGTCACCTCTGAGACCTGCCTAAAAATGGCAGCTTGGGGGCGCCAATAGCCTTGCCCAGCATTCCAAAGCCTTAGGCCGACACATGCAAGTTTGTATGGCATTGTTGCAGGCATGTATCCCATATGTGCTTATGTCCCATCTTTCCTGTAGGTAACCTACTAGTAAGCAATACAAAGCCTGAAACCTATACATGTCCACTAGCTTCCAAGATAGGCTTTTGGAGTGATTATGTATCAGTAGTCTGTATGCTATTGCTGTACTTAACTGTTGTCTGACTACATGATGATTTTTCACTGTATATTGTGATCAGAAAACTCTGTATAATCACATATGATGTTGGAGATGGCCTGCACTGCAGAGGTTCACAGATAGGTAGTAGGCTATCTGCCCAAGGGCATTTAGAAGCATAGCTACAGTGTTGTGGCTTTACCCACACCATTGATGAAGTAACTGAGCCTCTGTCAAGCATAGCCAATGAAGTGATTCCAGGCAGATCTGTAAGCTGTTGAAGACTGGTGTGCTGTAGGGTGATAGGGGAACATAGTGATCTCAAAAGAGCATGTTAACATGACAACCCAACAGCATTCAATTTCCCCAACAGGTCTTGCAGCTGTAAAACTGGAGTGGCTCCCCCACACACTGGCTGTATGTGTCTGGGACACATGATCCCAGGGGTGTATATACTGTTGGCCAATCACACATCAAGGTTTCCCCTGAAGTGTGTCAGAGAGGGGCTATGCCAAATGTAGTTAGGATGTTAATGTATAGTCTCTCAATTCATGTGTTATGTCGGTATTTCGAGAAGCTCACTGGGTGTGGGTGGCTCTGCCTGTTGTGTAGCCAAGCTTACACATAGGATTCATGGATATAGAAAATAGGCAGAAGGAATGTTAATGTCAATAGTGTAATGGCTACAGCATTTGCATAATATCTATGCAGTCCTGGTTCAAATCCCAATAAAGTCAGAGATGATTTACATGTTACATAGTATACCTTAACCACAGCTTGCATATATAGGTAGTGTTCCACAGAATAATAAACATTTCGAACACACAACCACTGAAATGTGCGTTAATCACCCTTGCACTACCAATGCCTGCTCTGAGAGGTAAAATGACCACTGCCAGGATTAGAACACTCAACCATGTACGTAATTTTCACAATAACATACCGCTAAGCTACCTGAGATGTACCAACAGCAGCTGTGTATTCTGACAGGTTAAACCACAAAAGGGAGGAATGTGTGGAAATAGGACAAACCGCCATGTACCCAATGAAAGGTGTATGCTATATATATATCTACATAACCATGGAGGTACATATAAATGGGATACCTACCAAATACAGAATGCGTGACATACCGATGCGCGTAATCACGAGGCTTAAAGACCGAAAGACCACAGTACAGAAACACCAGAAGCTCGAGGTTTAAAATCCCGATGTTAAAGGACATTTAGTTAGTGCTTCTGGTGTTGCCGTTCAGGTAGGTTACTGTGTATAAGTGTGTTTCTGAGGGCTGTAGTGTGTGTAAATGTGTGATCTGAGTGTGGTGTGAGTTCCTGGGGGACAGTAATGTGTGGGTGTGGGTTTGCTTTGTGCGTCTGTTTGTGCGATCTCAGAGGTAGAATATTAAATTGGCGGGGTGTGGGGGGTGTAGGGGGGGCTTGCCCACCTGCTCATATGTAGTGTAGGATGGTTTGTTTGGATGTGGTGGGTAGCAGTGTGTCTGTGTGTGTGTGTGTGTGTTCCATGTTTGTGTCACTTTCGCGAGTTTGACTGTAGCTGTCGGTAATGTGGGGTATGGGAGTCTGGGCCCGGTAATGTGGGCGTTGGAATTGTGTGCATTCTGGATTCCATAGGTATCCCGTATACAGTGGCTGAAGTGATCATATATAAGTATAACATGGACCATATCCATCACACATTCCGCCATGACCAAACTTTATGAACAAAGGATATAGAGAGTATATGCCTATACACTATTACGAATATGTGCTATGGACATGAGCCAAAGATAGGGTTACCACCTGTCCCACTTTGCGAGGGACAGTCCCTCTTTGGGCGGTTGTGTCCTGACCAAAAATATTAAAAATGGCAAATGTCTTGAGATTGTAGGACATAATTATGTCCCATATGTAATGCAATAGTTGCATAAAATAGTTATTTCTGTATCTAAAACACCTACATGTTACAAGAAACAGGATAAGCAACTAAACTGCTACAATAATAAGCTTATATTTAGGCAAAAAAGGAAAGTTCTATCCTTTGCACTGACCGTGGGTTTGTGTTGGCCTGTAAAATCTGATGTGTGTCCCGAAAATGTCCCACTATGGCCATTTGAAAAGGTGGCAACCCTAGCCAAAGAGGGTCAGTCACCAACACAACTCCAATGACTGCAAATACCTATGACAGCAATACACAGACAGCTTTCATGTAGCAACACTTTATTACATTCCGATGTATTGCCAAAAGGATTCAAGGACTAACATCACCTGCATGCTATACAGGAACCAATTAACAGTGCCTTAATGAATCAGCCTGCAATTACCATAATATTAGTCCACTAAAGGATAGGTGTTCATATAGGGAAGGAACCCTCACACACATATTGATTATGTATAAAAGCAGTTCCTACACACCTGCATCTGCTATGTACACCCACCAACATCTCCCCCACACCCAAACTAATTACAATACAAACTGTAATAACACCACAAATCATTCACTCACTGTAAGACATCTACAGAAGACTTAACATACCTTGTCAGAGACACACTAACATGGCCCTATGTGAAATAGTTGCTGTTATACAATGGAACAGCTGCTGATGTTACAGGGTTTGTTTGCACTAATCCTGTTTCAGAGGGTTGTGTGTACACCAGGAAGTGTTACCAATTACTGATTAACAGCACAGTATGATACACATGCCCACCAAACCAAAGATGTCTGGTGAGCACACTGTAAACCACCTAACTTTTCACACATAGCCATACAGCCTTGAGCTGCCCAAACATCCTTGCCAGACTGAAACATCTGCAGAAGTATCAGGTACAAATAAACCTTGCATAAGTAGCAATGTTCTGAAATATAACAGCTGTACTCACATGTAGAACAACATCTTCTAGCCATTACACACAATCCACGGGAGTCATGAAGCTAATATATCTCTGTCTGTCTCCATATAGCTGTTGAAATACATCACAAACAACACATCCAGGCCGTCTTCCTCAAAAGTAAGGCAAAGGCACAACGCCCAAGTGAAGTATTCAGTTATACACCACTGTTGCCATGGTATTGGCTAATGGAGTAGCTGCACAGCTGATGTGCATCTAATTAACTACTTTGGTAGTCAGGATAGCACATGTTACCGATATTTAGCTATAAAAGGATGGCTTATCACACATTCAAACCATCTGTATATACCAGCAGAACATTACAAAGAAGATTGAAACACAAGCTGAAAAGGATTGAAATAACAGTCAACGACACCTCGGGTTATGAATAAGGTATGTAGAACACTCAGTATGTCTGTGTATGTAGTACCTGTTCTGTAATAATTAAAGTGTACGCAATGTGTATAGTGGAAACAGTTATCTTGTAGTGATGTATTGTTGAGCATAGTAACACTTGTAGTATTCATGTGTGTACTGCTGTAGGTCACAGGGCAAACACCACATACACCCCAAGGGATGCTAGATAAGGGCTTTGAACCCAACAATTCCTCACCAGCTGCTGTCAGTGGCAGGGTTGGTCCAACAAGTACATGCTATAAACGGGGATACTATATGTTGATATATTGTAACAGTAGGCATATGTATGGGTGTATTACTGAGAATAACATGTCAAAGGTTGGCCTACTGTGCAATTATGATTTGCATTGTGGGATATTGTGCCAATAACTGTGTAATGTACAGTATTGTAGGCAGATATGTATTACATTTTACATAGCATTACTGTTATGTTAGGCAAACATTAGTTATGTCTATTGGCATTTACAATACACAATAACAGGATACATATGACTTGTCATCACCCGACAGTTTATCAGCATGATAGCAAAATAAAATGGAAGAGCTAGTTAACTATCCATGCACATAAGACATGTAATAGGTTCAAAGATAGATACTAGGCTGTCTGCCCAAGGGTATTTATAAGCCTAGCTAGAGTGTGTTGGCTTCTGCCACCACTTTAGATTAGTTCCCTGTGTCTCTAAACAGCAGAGTCATTAGTTCCCTGTGCCTCTGTCCAGCAGAGCCACTGCAGTGATCCCTGGGGCACATGTCTGTCTCCCATCCACCCATCAAGGTTTCTCTTGATGACTGCTAGTGAGGGGCTCTGCCTGATATACATTGGAATCATGTTCCAAAGCATGGGGAGTTTCCGAGTCAGGAATCTATCCCTCCAGCACATCCTAGTTATCATTGTGATTAGGTGTATATCCCTAGAGCATGTGGCTCTCAGGGGCTTTTGTTTAGGTGGAGCATATCCAGCAATACTGGGTTGGACATGGGCCTTGTATGTCAAGCAGAGATCACCTATGAGTACACGGTATGCAACCGAGTACACCTAGAGTTACTTTAGTTGGGCTGCATAGGTCATCTGTTTGAGGTCAGTAATCCTCTTGGTGTGGTACTGTTGTGGTCTTTCAAGCTGTTGCAGTTGTCTTATAACGTACATCCCAAATGGGGTGTTGTATCCTTTAATGGGTCTAATAAGTCATGAGTAGAGAGGCACAATGGCCTCCTTTGTTCTGGATGTGAACCCATTTGAGATTGGGGGGCCACGTAGAAGGATATTCTAACCACCATGGCATTATGGTTATCCAAGGAGAGATTGCTATCTACTTGGGTTTCCAGATCCCTTATTACCTTTTCTGTATGTAGGGGACTAGCATCTATGTGGTAGTCCACGGGTAATTCGTTTTATCCAAAGGGGATGACTATGCACTTTTTGGCATTTAGCTTGAGGCATTATATTGACACCAGGTATCCGTCTCAGTGCGACCCTTCTGGAGGGTGTCTGCATCAGCTGGGGAAACAATTATGGCCCCTAGTTTGCAGTCGTCTGCAAACCTTTTCAGCCAAAGTCCTGCTGTGCTTGCCTGTACCTCAGAGATGTATATGCCTAACATGAGGGGTCCTAGGACTGAGCCCTGGGGGACGCCACTTGTAACTGGTTTACAATCGGACCTAGGGTATGCAACTCCCACTGTGTGGGTTCTGTCCATGAGCCACTTTGCAAACCATCTCATGACATAGGGGTTAATGTTCAGGTGGATGGGTATGTCGATAATACCAGAATGGGGAATGGTGTTGAAAGCCTTTGAGAGATCAAGGTAGGCTGTGTGGACCTCCTTACCCTCATCTAATGCCTTGTTAACTGTCTCAAAGAAGTCCACCAGGTTTAGGAGGCATGGTCTGCCCTTAACAAAGCCAAACTGGGAGGGGTTAAAGGTATGGAGGTACCCAATGTCTCTGTGAATGAGATCCATGATGATGTGCTCCATAGCCTTGCAGACCAGGCTAGTCAGGCTTATAGAGCAATAGGTCCCATGGTCTGTTGTGGCACCACTTTTGTGGAGTGGCACACTGTTGTTGTGTGCCATTCAGGGGGCACAAAGCCTGATGCAAGGCTATTATTGAACATGGTGCATAAGTAGGGAGCCAGTTCATTCTGAAGTTCGTGTAAAACAGAGCCTGGAATGTTGTCTGGTCCCATGGATGCTGTGATATTGGCTTTAGAGAGTGCAGCTTTTACCTGCGTAGTTGTAATTACAGGGATTCTGCATTCTTCCTGTATAGATATGGGCCCTTTAGGGGGTGAGAGGGGGGTAAGGTAGCACTGAACCTATCTGCCAGGATGTTGGCAATATCAGTTGGTTCTGTAATGTTCGTGCCTTTGTGCTGTAACACAGAGCAGATCTGGGTGTTGGCATTGAGATATTTTACATAGCTATAGAATGCTTTGTGGTTGTCCTTGGAATTAGTGGCAGCTTTGTTTCCATAGCTAGCTTTGGAGGATCTTATAAGGGATCTAAACTTCTTACTGAGGCTGACCAGGGAGCTCCTCCACTCATGGGATTTTACTCTCTTTTGAAACAGTTTCTTCCTTCTGTTGTACAGTTTGTTTATGGCAGGGGACCACCAGATTGGCTTCCTTATTTTGGAGGATAGCGTCTTGGTTCTGCTTGGGATAGCATAATCCATGCACTCGTGTAAGTGCTTATAGAGTGCATTTGTGTAGGATTCAGCAGTTGAAACTGTATTGTCCATCTGCATGGGTGTCATGAAGTTCACCACTTCTGTCTTAAGAAGCATGAAGTTGGCTTTGTAGAATTATTATACTGTGGTTTCCTTAATGGGGGGTGAGGGCGGGATGTGGATATTAAGGGTGTTTAGCTTATGATCGGATTGGACCAACGAGGAGTTGACTTCAGTTGTGGAATACCAGTCACTCATGTTGGTAATGCCTAGGTCTAGGATATTCTTGCCCCTGGTGGGTGTGTGGATAAGTTGATCCAGGGCATTGGAGTTTATGAATTCCAGAAAGCATCGAGCTAATGAGTTGGTACACGAGTAGTTTTCCCAGTTAATGGTGGGGTAGGTGAAGTCGCCCATAAGTAGGGTGTTTGGTTGAATGCTAATAATTTCCAGCACATCAAGAAAAGAGGAGTGGGAATCCTGGGGCATGGTGGGGGATCAGTAGCAAGCTACGATTTGGACTGCAGTTTAGCCCAGAGGTAGTTGCACTTGGATAACCTCGGATGCATTGTGCTAAGCAACTAGCGTGGAGGGGTGGATATCCTTAATGAATATGGACACACCTCCACCTTGGGTGTTTCGATCCAGATTACATGGCCAAAAAGTGTCGTATGAGTTATAGCCTGGTTGTGCAGGGGTGCTCTCTGGAGCTTTGAACCAGGTCTCAGTCACTGCACAGATATCAATGTCCTCCATTACAAGGAGTGCCTCGAGTGAGTGCATTTTGAGATTTGGACTTCCAGCACTGAGTAGCATTGCCCTCAGTTTATGCTTGCCTGTTCCTGTTATGGTGGTGAATATGTTATTTGAACCTTGCCTAAAGAAGGCACTATAGGGGCAGCAAGAGTCAGCCAGTATCTGGAATCCCAGGGGTGACAGGTGCAGGCCATCTGTGGCAAAGCATTGTGGTCTGTCGACCATGTCATCCCAAGCAGACAGATACTGGATCCCCTCAGAATGACACCAGAAGCTTAGCCAATTGTTAAAGTTAATCATTTTGTCCTCGTACTGGGGTATCATTCTGGGCAATGGCAGAATGCTACTCAGGGCTAGTGTCATACCTGCCTGGGCTACAAGACCGAAGAGCTCTTCCATGTCTCTTTTCCTCTTTTCATGTAGTCCAGAGAGGTACATCCCAGGTCATTCACACCAACATGAACAATGACAGAGTCATATTTGTACTTGTTGTGGAGTGACCTGAGTGTGTGGGTTATGTGGTGGATCTTGATACCCGACAGGCAGCTGACAGTAAACTTCTCCTTGTTTAGGCTTGTGAGTGGGACATCAGTTTGCCTGACTATAGAGTCACCTATGACTTGTGTGTTGGGTACGTTGATTTGCCTTATTGGCTGTGGTTGAGTGGCACACTGAGTCTGTCGGCTATGTGTCATTGGGGTTATGTTGGGGGATGGGGGCTGCTTGTGTTTCCACTTTGGAGGTCTCTGTTGCTTAGACAGATTATTATTGAGAGCCTCCACAAATGTTTTTGTGTTAATATGTGTGGATTATGATGGTGTAGATTTAGTGAGATTATGTGATGAGTGTGGTGTGGTGCAAATGTTTACCTTCTCCACATGACTGTCAGGTTCAGTCTTGGTTGGAGAGAGCTTTACCTCCAGTTTGGCTAGATAAGTGCATCTCTCACAGGTTGTAGTGTTGGGTGGTAGGCGGAGAGGGTTGTCTGTGTACATGAGGCAATTTCTACACTACCTCAAGATGTCCAGATTCATCAGGTAGACAGGAGAGAACACTGGGAGCTGACTCTTGGACATGCCTGAATATAAAACTATTTTCCCCTAGATAAATGTGGAAAGTGAGTACAAGAGCTGCTTTACTCTAAGCAAGTGAGAAAAGTACTTACAAAAACTGTTTACCTCAAGGTAATGAGGAAGATTGAGTGCTATAGTAATCAGTAGCTTACTTAGTGATACAAGTTCTGAACAAGTGCTGAGCATGAATAAACAATTCAGATAGGGTCTTGGATAACATAAACACACTGTCCCCTCCTCCAACAGGTACACAATCATATATCCATGTACACTACAGAGACCCTGTAACCACAACTATGCAGGCTCAAGCTGCACTCAGGCTGCATGGGACCTGTCCACATCCCAGGTTGTATCATATACATATGGCAAAACAAGTTGCTGTTCACATACACATCATGTAAAACATAGCTTCATGTCAGGCTGTGTACACACTGAATGGTGCACACCAACAGGTATCACTACCCACAAAGGGGGAGACACCACTGATAATGGGAAGTACTGCACTACTACCCTGCTGAGTCTGGTCTGAAAGGCCATGAACCTTGATGACCTTATTTGATGTCAGCAGTACAGATGTAGATGACAGTAAGGTTGATTTCACACTGCATATCATAACCTTGCCATGTCATAGGACATCATCACCCATACTGTGTTCCACCTACACTCAGTAAACTAGATGTACATTCCTATGTCATAGGAGTGTTTTGCAATGGGACTGATGGCAGAACCAACACTACAGAAGGTGTCTGAATAATACATGCACATCACATCAGTGCCAGCTGCAGTAAGACAGGGTTAATTCATTGTACTCCCCCTCATTGTAGTCTATACCACACAGACTAACAGAAGGCATCTGCCTATTGAAGTATGCAAATGACTATGACCTAGGAGCAATAGCTGACTCAGAGTGTTGTGGACAACATACAGAAGGGGCTTTGTGGGTGAGGTGTGTGACATATGGGCACAGTCTGACAGCTACATATTGCATTGTCACCCCTATGTTAATAACACTGTACCCATGAACTACCACCTAGGCAGCGGTCAACATAATGGACACTGTGTGTAAGGGATGCAGCTGGGCAGTTATCTTTCCTGTGATAGTTACATCACCACACCTATCAGGTAGTCATATGTGGCAACACTAATCATGACAGGGTGCCATCCATGAATATAGATATCATTGTCCAGCCATACTCAACACTCAAGTGACCCATATCAGATCACATATTTTCTTTAAGGGGTATTGGCCATATTCAAATGGCCTACAACAGCCTTCCCAATCCCCATATCCACTATGTAGCATGATGCCTACCCTGAATAAAGCCATGTCCAACCCAGTGATGTTGGACATGCTACACGTACACATCCTGATCTCAGACACATACTTCATGGACATCCACCTACATAGTACTAGGATCACCATATGCTGAACAGATCCTTGTCCCATACACTTTACATACTCCTGCCATACTATGCATTCCTGTCCAGCAAAGCTGCACATTGCCCCCCTCTCAGGCATGGTGTGATGACTGCATTGTAAATGTATCATTAACCCTGTGGATCAGTTATGTGGCACTGCTCCACCTGGCCCCAGATACCTGCCTGTCGGCTACAGCTAGGTAACCTTTCATCCTAGATTCATACATGGCCCAGGGCATATAGCCTACCAGTTGACTTTGACTGTACATGCTATAGTTGATATCCACCTCTGCAAATACCATCTGGCTAGCCAGTGTCCCATGTGTATCACATTTGCAACACAGGTGATACATGGCAGGATGCTGAACTGCTGTACAGTGCCGTGTAAATGTATATGGCAAAACACATACATGTAAAACCTTCCATGACCAAGTCTGCAGGGTCACAGATCATGTCCGTTAAGGCAGTGTAAGTCTTTATATGTGACATATACACAGCATCAAGGACGACTGCATTAATGTGGACACATCCAGCCATGTGCTGATAGGTAAGAACACCAGTACAGGCAAACAGACATGCCCACATCAAGACAGCATCCACATAGAGTATGAACAATGTAATCAGGTGACACACACACACATATATGGTGATAATATCCAATCACCATTGAGTGTCAAATGTATGTGACACAAACATGTCAGTGGTGTCAGTGTTATGTAGATTTGCAAAGACAACTATTTAATCGTAATAAATGTGATACACATGTATGTTCAGCTGTAGCTCTGTACGTCTCTGTGAGTTACTGTGACCTGTCTCCATCATTATGTCTTCCAGGTATGCCACGTGCAAGGCTAACACCTTATACCCACTTGGAGGATGAGGCCCTCATCCCATACCTACATGACAATCATGATTTCCTGTTCAGCCATGTGCCACAGGATGCACAGCAGCGGGATGCCTTGGGGAAGGAACTTCGCAGGAGGGTTAATGATGTGGACAGCCACAACCGCACATACCAGCAGGTGCGCAGACACTGTACAGACCTCATTAGATGGGTGAAAGAGAGTGCGAATGCAATCGCCAAGGAACAAGGTGCAAAAGGTGGTGGGCCACCAACCCAGCCCCCACTCACACTTACCGAGGAGCTACTGGCCAACCTGGGGACACCTGCAGAACAACATCTACAAGCCTTAGCTGATATCGTGGAGGTGGGTGTCTCTCAACAACTGAGCCTGGAGTTGCCTGGTAAGTCACTACTGCATCTATAACAACTATATTCCATATAGTTACATATGTCACTGTACAATATGTAATGTAACATCATATGCAAGGCATGTATACACACATGCCGCATACTATAGTATGCTACTCTGTGTATGCACACATGTGCATACTCCATAGTATAGTCTATTGTACTGGTGTATGTGTTAACATGCACATTGCAACCTGTAGCTATCATACAGGTGTGGATAATGATCATACTGCTGTGTTACTCCTATTTAGGTACCTCTGGCATTCCGCTGCGACAGCAGCCAGTTGCAGGTGAGACTGTTATTATTTATCAGGCACGTTAATGCACAGATCTATCTTCCATGTGGTCATTTACCACATGTACACATAATGTATGATCCTGTCACAATATACAGGTCGGACCTGCAATGCATTACAATGGCTACCCATGTTCAATACTTGCAAACTGTGTGAAACACCGACATGAAACCTCACAAACTGTCATTGCCAGATGTGTGGACAGCTGTGCATACAATGGTGGAGGTGCTGTTCACTGTAGGGACATGTACTACAGATCAGAACTACATATGTGGGGAATACAAACAGTACTACACGGTGGGCTGGAGTATGGCCAGTCCACAGGATTCAGCAGTGTGGATCATACCCCTGCTATGAATGTCACACAATGTGATGTGCTATCTGACATGTCCATGACATCTAGTGGGCTGGCTGCAACACTGCCTATCTATCCTGTAAAACATATCCCACATACCAAACATACCACCCTTTGTCTGCATAACCCTGTCATCAGTGGAGCATATGACATCTATGGGTGTATGTCATATGGGACAACACAGACATGTGAAGTAGATGCCCAACACAATCATTTGGCCAACACATGTACACATATGGCCATGGAGGATGGCCAGAGACATGAAGCAAGATACACAGTAGACATGATGTGCTTGTGTGTACACTCTGTTGTACATTGGCTCCACATGGTCCAACTATGGCCTTTGTGTAATGATTATATTGCAGACGTGGAACACTAGATATCCTACAGGCCTGTGCACATCTTGTGTAGGTGTGACATCAATCCACCACATAAGATGTGTTGAACATCTTGAGTGTGTCACGACTTGACAGCAGTCACCTGTACAGTATCCACATCAGCCAACAGATACAGTACATTCCCCTTGCTGGTGTCGGACATCAATGTCATCCTTGCTTCTCATGTGTGTGTGTGTGTGTGTGTGTGTGTGTGTGTGTGTGTGTGTGTGTGTGTGTGTGTGGTACACAGATGTCATGTGGGACATGGTGTACCGACGAGTTTGCCATGTCTGACCATAGTTGCCAGGCAGCAGCAATATGTTTGCAGATGTCCAGGGGTGTCATCCGTATACCCTTCAGTGACCTGTGTCACACATTCTACATCATGGTTTAGTGTGTATACACCTCAGTGACGTGGGTCACATTGCACAGTATATATGTATTGTATCTGAACACAGTCATGGCTATGAACTGTGTCTGTAACTCACACTGTATAGCAATAGAGATGCCTCATGATTCCCTGCAATCGCCATGCACATCAGCTAAATGTGCAGTATATCTCTTGGGCAGACAGACAACACTGCATTGGGACACCATTACCCCACTGTATATTTGACAGGACACCATTGTGTTAAACATGCATGCATATCATTGCACACATCAGCAGATCATATGTCATACTACATGTGATTGTCAAGGTCATATGCCACACATCAGGCAGGTGTACTGTTAACCTGTGCTAGTCTACATGGTGTAACACAGGGATGTATGCTAACTACTACTATGATTGTGTAATTTGCATGCCTTCTGCTATGACACATGCATGCTGTTGTGTGCAACCCAGGGATGTATGATAACTGCCACTATTATTGTCTGTGCTGCATGCCGTCTGCTGTATCACATGCATGTTGCATGTCTTCTGTCATATCACATGCATGTTGGGTGCCATAGTGTGTGTCTGTGTGTGTCTGTGTGTGTGTCTGTGTCTACTGTATAGATTGTAACATACAGTTCTTGTCTACCCCTCACAGGTGATGTAGGTGTGTTTACCTCCTGCGGTCCATCTGATGTTAGTGTGTCCCCACAGACTCTAGCAGTGATGATGAATGTATGATTGAGGCACAGGCAGGGTTGTCAGGGGCTGAATCTGTGCCATTGGTTGCCATTCCACCTATATCCCCCTCATCCCTGCACTCACTTCTCATGCCTATACATACCCTATCACCAGTGGCCATAGAGGAAGGACAGTTGGCATGTGATAGCTTGGAACAGGAAAGTGTGGGGGCTATGGAAGGTGTGCCTGCACACCTTGGTGTCAGCCAACTGACTGGTAATGCCCCACACAGGCACATGGCCAGTGCTGCTCATAGGAGGACCTCTGGCCAACATGCCCCTGCAAGACAGAGCACAGCAGCTGGTGTCACAACACGTTTCAGGTTGTAATGGAGGCAAAGGCACATGCTGAACGGCACAACAGAGAAGATCAGAGGCTTCAGAGGGCTGCTGTCCATTCTTTAAACAACAGCATCCAGGCAATAGTAAATGCTCAACAGCAGATTACTGAAACTCTGGATAGACAATTGGGTGACGTGATTGGAGTCCTTGACTGTGGTATGACAATCCATGAGCATGAGCTGTCTGTGTTGGAACATCTAGTAGGAGTGAGGCATCGGGCACCTGGACGTAGGCCTGCTACATCACCTGTTTCAGGTCTATGTGAATGAGCTACCTCACATGCCCGCTCCCATAGTGGCTGTAGCAGCAGCAGTGCAGCTGGTGCAGTGCTGTCCACACCACGACATAGCAGGCCAAGTGCAGGTGGCCCTGGACGGTCCCAACAGGGACATGGTTCCAGTGGACATGTATCATCAGACAGTACTCAATCTGCACCTCTGCCTGGTAGTGCCCGTGCAACCCCTGGCAGGCACAGGTCACATGGCTGTGACCGGACACCATGAACTGTAAACCCTGGCCTGTACAGTTCGCAGCTGTCAATAATACCCCTGTGTAGGCCAGACACATGCCAGAACTGTGTGCATACATGCACGCACACACCGGAAACATATGTAGGGCACCGCAATACACACATCCATAACATCCACACACACACAATTAGATCAAAGATTCTAACCCACACACATGATGTCATCCAATGGTGCAGCCTAGGCCTCTGGCAAACATTATCACCCTGTGCATATGGTGATGCCTGTGCTGCATCCCTGTCATCCACATCATCGGTGCAGGGATATGCTCATATGGTCTGATGCACTGGGTGAACAGACTAGGAAGATAAGCGTAGATTACAATTGTTGTGTACTGTTGACAGGAAGAAGACATACCATGTAGTACAGGTGTACAATGCATTTCATACTGTTAACAGTATGTGTCTTGTGTAACAACAGTAACTGCATGTTGGTCATGATGTTCTGCTTTCCTCCGTCAGGTCTAATTGCATGTGCCGGTGGATATCAGTGTTTGCAGTTAGTGTCCCATATGTAAATGTGGACTACTCACAGGTATGTATGAAAATACCAGCATGCACCTTGTAGCTTTCACATCACAGTTAGAATGTCCCACATTCAAAACATGTCTACTGATCCAAGAGCATGATAGCTGTGTATTAAGCTAATGTGACTACAGTCATGACATCCATACTGGGTGACATCACAGGTACAGTTACATGGAGTGGTGAGGTAAGAGAGCGGTCTAGTTGATGACAAGGGTAGAGGCCAGTGGGAAGTGTGATGCCTCATTGGGAAGCAGTAATACACGTTCCCATGACAGGATGTGAACACACAACTGCACCCACACACTCAGGTATTGACACACATGTATTTAGTGACACAGTAACACACCCACACACTCACAGATTTACTGACACAGTAACACACACTCACACACACAGTTGCTAGTGTTGAGGTGAGAACCACTGCCTATGTGCAAATCATCATTAAAGTACTGTGCACCTACATGACACACCACAGAGAATACACATGTACAGGTAGTCAATATGGCCTAAGATCGGGGACATCAACACGGATAGTAGATTGCATCGCCTGGATGGGGGAGGGGTCTTATCAGTTCACTATGGTAACATACATCCTCACTCCAGGGACCAGACAGCCATACATACATGCAAACACACACACACACGCACACACGCACACACGCACACACGCACACACGCACACACACACACACACACACACACATACACACGCACACACACTGACACATTCACTATTAAATACACCTATGTCAAGCACATACAGATACCTCACAGTATTGCACATGTTACAAAGTGTACTGATGCTTCCTTTGGCAACTGTGCTGATATATGCACACGGGAGGTCTTAACTGTTACAGTTGTCAAGTGATTTACCTTCGGTGTCACCCTGACCGCTGTCTATGTTGTGTGTGTTGCCCTTCAGTTAACAAAATCATTGCTTAGTGGTTACACAGGTTATTGTAGGATCGCTTGTGACACACCTGTGAGCTGTCCTCAGCAAACATCCATCTGCAAAGATGCCCCACCACTTAGTTATGTCCACACATCTGTCCATACCTGAGGTACATCTTTCTGTACTTTCAGCATATCACCATATACAGTTGGCAATGTTGAGGCTGCATTGCAACTGCATGATGTACTAAGACACATGTTACCTGCATACATCAGCAACTGCACACGCATGGTATCTGAATGCACACCACTACATGTACATGTGTGTAGGCCCTACAATCCTGTAATTTGGGCATGTTTGTACGCATTGCAATTGGTGGACATGTGTAATGACATACATGACACATGGACTGTTGTATGATATGATAGGTGTAATGGGTGACCAGTACAGAGGGAATGCTACCTCTGTCAACATTGATATCACACCTTATGTACTGTTAGCATTCAGCAGCCATGGACCTACATTCCATTTGCATATGTGCAATGGCTGTAGCCACCTCTCTGCACAAAGGATAACAACAGCTATGCTATTTACATATATGCTGTATGTGTGTAGCATGTACATATCCAGGGCAGGTACATGTATGTCATATCCAAACATGAGGGTGTTTACTGGTGTACAGCAACAGTCATCTGCTAATGCTGTAAAAAAACCAAGGGCCCCTGGTATGTGTACAGCTGACCTGGCTAGAGACAGTGGTATCATTGCATTGCATAACACATGATGCAACTGTATCAGTACATGGGTACTCTGCACAGTTGATGTAGAGCTTGGTACAGTTCACTGGTCAAGGGTCACATGGTGGTGTACTATTATATGTCCTACCACATGTATAGATGTGTGTTGGTGGTCCGAGGGCATGGTGGTGTCTGAGGGTTACATCCTAGAATGCAGCTTTTGACACTGTGTCCTGCACCTGACTCATCTGTGATGCCTTTTGTGGGAGTACTGGTCAGTACATGTGAGTGGCCTTTATGAATGTGGGGACACCACCACCTGGAGTGGTCTATACCTGTGTTATGGCCCACATGTCTGGTTCTGAGGTATATGGTGGTAGTGCTATTGTGCACTACAGAGCCTTCAGCCAGGTGTTCCTCACTGCACAGATGTTAGTACTCCCCATTGTTGGATCTATAGTGAGCAGATGTGATTACGGACGCTACACATCTAGCACTTTTTAGCATAAGCATACAATGCAGTAGTCCTCTAGGTGTCAGGGTGTTATCCTGTGATTAGGACATTTGCCTTGGAATGGCACTATATGGGTGAAAGCGACTTAGGTATTATCCCCACTCCCTTGAATCATGGATGCATGTGGTATGTGACAAAGGCCTGTCTACTTTCAGTCATGTCATCCCAGAATGACAAACACTGGACAACCTCGTAATTACAGTAGGACATTGGCTCATTGTGCTGGTCAAGCAGTTGCCACTCCTAGCAAGACATCACTGTGAGTGGTAGTATTGTGCTTGGTATAGAATGGTACATCTAAGGTGACGGACAGCAGCAGACGTTGTGTATAAGACCGGAGCTAGATATATGTAGTGCAGCGTTCCTGCTAACAATGACAACTACTAACACCAGAGTTCATTACAATGTGTTCTTTACATCTAACTGTAATTGCATGGCCACTGTGGCCTTCCGTGTTTAGAATCAGAGTGCATCCCAGACAGCCCTGGGCTACTAAGTGTATGAGCATGACCAGTATAACCTTGTGTAGATGGATACATAGTGCATTCTGAAAAGACCTGTGCTACTAAGTGTGTGAGCATGCCCAGTGACACCTTGTGTTGGTTATGTGCCTCTATGTGTATGGGCATGGCCATTGTAAACTTGTATAGTGATAGTAGTCATCTATTCCACAGATGGGCATACTCCAGGCCAGGATGGATTCCTACTTTAAACACACAGATTCACAGGTATGTACATCTTAACTGCCAGCATCCCTGTTGATGTCCGCATTCCAAGAAGGTCATAATGGCAGCCTTGAAATGGGTAGTCTGTGTGGCGCGACTCGTAACTATGTAGTATTGTAATAGTGATCTGTAGATAGGCAGGTGTTCTGTTCCCACCGCTGGTGTATGTGTGTGTGTGTTTGTCTCCATCTGCCTGAGGACTGAATAATACTTTTAGACTGCTCACACTCCACACAATTCCTATACCCACCTTTGGCAAGGCTGATGATGTCACCCACCTAGAAATATACCTCTGGGAGTGCTGTGACCCAGTAATCTTGGTAGCGCATTTTCTAACTGCGTAATGCTGTAGTGTGATAAAGTAGTTAGGTTGGTGTTCTAATCCCAGACTTGCCAAGTGTGTGTGTGTTTGTCCCTGTCTGCCTGAGGACTGAATAATGCTTTTAAACTGCTCACACTCCATACACTTCCTATACCTACCTTTGGCAAGGCTGATGATGTCACCCACCTAGAAATACACCTCTGGGAGTGCTGTGACCCAGTAATCTCGGTAGCACGTTCTGTAACTGTGTAATGCTGTATTGTGATAAAGTAGTAAGGTTGGTGTTCTAATCCCAGACTTGCCAAGTGTGTGTGTGTTTGTGTGTTTGTCCCCATCTGCCTGAAGATGGAATAATGCTTTTAGACTGCTCACACTCCATACAATTCCTATACCTACCTTTGGCAAGGCTGATGATGTCACCCACCTAGAAATACACCTCTGGGAGTGCCGTGACCCAGTAATATTGGTATCGCATTCTGTAACAGCATAATGTTATAGTGTGATAAAGTAAAGTAGTTAGGTTGGTGTTCTAATCCCAGACTTGGCAAGTGTGTTTGTGTGTGTTTATCCCCATCTTCCTGAGGACTGACTAATGCTTTTAGACTGCTAACACTCCATACAATTCCTATATCCACCTTTGGCAAGGCTGATGTCACCCACCTAGAAATATACCTCTGGGAGTGCTATGACCCAGTAATCTCGGTAGTGCATTCTGTAACTGCGTAATGCTGTAGTGTGATAAAGTAGTTAGGTCTGTGTTCTAATCCCAGACTTGCCAACTGTGTGTGTGTCTGCCTGCGTGAGACAAGTACAGTGCTTTGTAGAATATGCATTCTCTGTACAAATCACATGACCACCTTTGTCAACCCTGCTGTTGTCACCCACCTAGGTATACACCATAGCGTGTGCCCTAAAAGCGTGTTGCTACAGTGTGATACGGTAGGTAGGGGTTCGTATACAGGACATGGGAAGTGTGTGTGTTTGGCTGTCAGAGCCTGTGTAGAGGTGGCTGTGAGTGTTTAACCACTGGACATGCTGGGGAGCGGATTTTGTAGTTTTCCTATATGGTGTCCATCTAATGACACATTGGCCACCTCACGAGGAGTACAGTTGTCAGTCAGCCACGGGACTGTGCTGGCAAGCCATACCCCTACATCTGGCAAAAGGCCTGGTGAACAAAGTATGCAACCCTACTAGTACCCGGTATATGTCATGCACCCATGTGCCATGCACAAACACACTTGCCTAAGATATCCCGCTATGTTGCTAGTACCATGCACATTGATGACTGATAGTAGGCATGGTGTTAATGCAGTGGGCTGCAGAGGACATGGCACCCTGTACAGCAGTACAATAGGCACATATTTGCGGACATTGTGCCTTCACTATGTTCCCAACTGGATGCCTGCAACATATGTGGTGCCATCAAATGTGATCCACAGGGGTCATACAATGCCATACATATGTGCCCTGTATGGACCAATGCCACTGACACCAGGGAATACCTGTATCACACTATCAATGCAGGTGCAGGGTCAACCTGCTCACTATAAGAAGGTTTTGCCACACCAGGCCAGTATTGGCATATCGGGGGATAACAGTCTGTGTACACAACATGTGCCTGCCAAACCAGGTACACCTGTACATGTCACTGTACAGTATTGTGGGACATGCAGATCCCAGGAAATGTCCATGTGAAGGACTATAAAACACAGACATGACATGCATTGCAAAGCTATGGCCATACACATTGGTAACCAGGATGTCAGGGCAGATCATGCAGTACCCATCTGTGTGAGACATTGCAGACACTACACCCCTGTACCACACTCCACACCACTGTCGGGTGACGCAATGCCAATGATTACCCCTCACCCTTGTACAGCCATCTTGCACAGCCAGCCACTACACACCCATGAAGCAATGCATACATGCATGTCAGTACTGGCACCTTGTGTCTGCTTGTGGGTTATGAAGCTCCAAACCACAGTCACTCCCAGTATAACCCTCATTGGCATACCAACAGATGTCAAACATTTTTACATGCCTTAGCCCATAGAACCTCCAGCTATCCCCTGTGGTGCATGTAATCCTGTGCATTACTGCAGTGTGGCAAACTAAGTAGTTAGGTTGTGTATTTGTGGCCTTGGCAAAGAGTGTCAATGTGAGTCCATTAGAGAGTGTGGTTGTGGTGACAATGGCATCTGTTCACATTGACAACCATGTGTGCCACACCTAATGTATGTCTACTATATCTTTGTTGCAGATGTCTCTCACCTACACACACATATGTTCTTACAGCACAGCAACATGTCGGCTTTGTGACACATGTAGTAATGTCATGCACATGGAATAGTAATGACTAGTCAGTCAGGGTTTGACCCCTGTACTGTTAGGCATGTTGCAGATGATGCTTAGGGTTAAGTCTCCAAGCCCTTCTCTGGTGTACTTTGCCTGTCCCACCCACACACTCTCTGGTGGATGTGGAGGTGTACACCTGCTCAGCAGCAGCATGTGTATTGTAAGTGATGGGCATGATCAGGTGATGGCCTCTGCACCTATTGCAGTCCTCCTCTAGCTGATTGCATGTAGAACAGCTGTGACGGTGTTCCTATAGCCATTTGCATGATAAACACAGTGCACTATCTAGGAAAAACATGTTGGTATTTGGCCATGACAGTCGCTGTGAGTGGTACCTGGATGTGGTGTTCTGAAATGGCATCACAGATGATATCTGGATGTACCTCAAACATCATACACAGTGGGAAATAACCTAAAGACAGGAGGGTGATGTGCCACACATGACTACAGCATGTAAGTGCAACTATGCTGCATTGAGTCTACTGCCTGTTTAACATGTTGTGTGTGGTAATGGCTATTCTGCATGTTTTAATACAGACATGACAGTACTCTGTCCATGAGGGACCCCCATCTGTAGGGCCATTTGTGAAGTGGTCAGTGTGTGGAACCATTTGTTTCCTGTGTTACACACTGAACACACATCTGTGCACAGCAGGAGCATAGTGTGAAGACTGCAGACAGTACATGATGATAGGGATGTGTTACTGCCATTGCATCCCTGACTGGACATATGTCACATGAAACAGTGGTATGGCAGACACTGTCTGGGGTTCCCAGTGACAAACAAATAATGGGCAACTGTTCATAGCTGCAGTCACACGTCTACTTCACATTGTACAGATGGCATGCAGTATATATGCATGTGTTGTGCTCCCTCTGCAAATGTATACCATCTGTTGTGTTGGGTTGATGGTGCTATCTATGCTTACTGTTGTAGGTAATCCTGTATGCTGTTATCTATCACTAAGCCATATGTGGGTTTAAACTGCAACACTATAGGCTGAATGGGTTGGGAGGTCCCAGCAGAACCTCCTGTCCCACTTCAGCTGACCAAGGGACCAGGCACCAGCACATCTGGGGCCCAGCCTTGGACATCAACCTCTGTTGGCTCTGCACCACCTTCTGGTGGTACCACCACTGAGGATGGGGCATGTACCCCCTGGGATCAGGACCAGAAAGGTACATGTCTGCTGTCATGCGGTCCCAGATGTGCTGCATTGGGGGCTCACTAAGGGGTTCCAAAGCCAGATACGCAAGCTCAAGGGTGGCGTATCACATTTACATGGTGATGCTGCCCCTCCTGGACAGCCCCCGGCACTGCCTCATTTGCAGCTGTTTAGGTGCAGTGGCGGCTGCCCATGCCTGGTGACCTCCATCCCACTGTTCTCATGGGCTTGTGAATGCCGAACACCCATCCTCATCCGAGGTGTATCCCCCCACATGTGTCATATACCAACCCTGTATGCTGTCTTGTCTGTGATCCTACCCTACCTATCCTCCACAGCCATACCTACTCTCTTTCCCCCCATCCAACCCTCACCCTATGGAAACATAAGGCCAATCGGCATCTGCCCTATACATAGCTGTCCATTTCACACACATGCCCACTGGACACATGTAACCCTTGTAATATGCATCACAACATACTCCTGTTATCGTCACCCCTATCCCTCAGGTGCACGATCCTGGTATGCACATCACTCCTAAATGGTCCAGGTACATGTGATGAGGATGACCCCACTGTACACACAACACTATCGGTCCCTCTATGGTTACCCCATTTACCTTTATCATGATGATGATGTTGCATACATCACCTTGCAAGAGTACTGTTCACACATAATGATTGGACAGGTACTGTTGTGTTAATACACATTACATGCACAGAGTGATGTATACGGCCAATGTACAACAGTTTGTGTGTATGAATGACACATGTCTGTCTGAGGGAGTCTTGAGATTACATAGAACAACACCACTACATAATACAGGTGTCACTGATGTTTCCCATTTCATTCATTTGTAATGCTTTGTTGCTACATAGTATGTTCCTGATATATCTCTATATATGTATGTACCTATATGCTGGACATAAACACTCACATATACATCTACATGATGGGATACATTCCTATACTGTTTAATGACTGCGCTGTATGATATGTTTGTGGTATTGTCCGTTGTCTGTATATCTGCCATGGCGTATTGGTAAATCACATTAGCTGTGTATGCAGGGTCCTGGTTCAGAGCCTTGCAAAGGACATTTATTTGGTTGCAGGGCAGAACAAGGCCATTGGATACGGAGGGAGTAAGGCACATTTAAGCAGTTGTGAGTGGGTGTGGGTGGATTTGCACGGTGTTAAGCAATGCTAACCTCTGGTTACAGCTTCTTACACTTGGTTAGCCTCTACATTGCTTTACCAGTGCAATACTCGCATACTAATAGCCAAACAGGCTTACATCCACTTGCTCCCGCACTTGCAAATCCACCGGCATTGATGTTTGCATCTGACACTCACACCCCTGGGTGGGAGCGAGGACCACAATATTACCTTGTGATGCCTATTACATCGGATTACAACTACAGTATAGATCAGAAAAAAACTAAATGAAAACTCCATCCAAACTAGAACTGCCAATGAGTGATTTCCCAAACCTCCTGTAACAGAGGCACATGGGATATATGCAAATTACCCTTATGAACATCAGGTATTTCAGCTATATGGCAATTCTGATTGCCCATGACTTTTATATTTGAAGTCATTTTAATGGACAATTTCAGGCCAGTAAAGCCAAGCCCCAATAGCTATGGATATGCATATTTTGGCTTTATTATACCCTCATCAGCATAACATAAGCAGAGTATTTCACTAAGCATAAGAAACACAGGGTTATTATACCCAGCTGACGTCCATTATCATTAGGGTGACTGCAAAATATCCCAACTAACAAATTAAAACAAAGAGTTAGAAGGTCACACTGAAAAAACAATCAGAAAAAACTAAATGAAAACTCCAGCCAAACTAGAACTTCCAATGAGTGACCTCCCAAACATCCTGTAACAGAGGCACATGGGATATATGCAAATGACCCTTACGAACAGCAGGTGCAGTCACCCTAATGATAATGGACATCAGCTGGGTATAACAACCCTGTGTTTCTTATGCTTAGTCAAACACTCGGCTTATGCTATGGTGATTAGGTCATAACATAGCCGAAACATGCATATCCATAGGTAGTGGGGTTTGACTTTATTGGCCTGAAATTGTCGATTAAAATGACTTTAAATGTAAATATCATGGGCAATCAGAATTGCTGTATAGCTGAAACACCTGATGTATATAAGGATCATTTGCATATATCCCATGTGTCTCTGTTACAGGAGGTTTGGGAGGTCACTCATTGGAATGCCTACAGTATCGGGAATGGCTGCCCATTAGGCGACAGCATGCTGTTTGACTGAACAGAATCGGCTGCCTGCCCAGTGATTTAATCATATTATTTGTGTGTTCCTCTTACAATCTGCTCCTGTCTGGCTGATCCATGGGAAATGAGACTCTTCAATACAGACAAGTAATTGGGTTTTGGGACCCACATCCGTCGGCCAAGTCATGCTACCGCATATCTGTTATAGGGTTGCCACCTTTTCAATTGCCCAAGGTGGGACTTTAGGGTTACCACCTGTCCCACTTTGCGAGGTACTGTCCCTCTTTAGGCAGTTGTGTCCTGCAAAAAACATCAAAAAATAGCAAATGTCCTGAGATTTCAGGACAAACATGTTTCCTAAGTTTTCTTTAATAGTTACATAAAACAGTTATTTTATATATGAAACTTCTATATGTTATGTGAAGTAGCATAAGCAATTCATATGTTACTAGAATAAGCTTTTATTTGTGCAAAAAAGTAAAGTTCTGTACTATGCAAGACTGTAGGTATGTTTTGTCCTGGAAAATCTGACATTTCTACAGAACATGTTCTGTTCTGGGCACTTGAAAAGGTGGCAACCCTATGGGATTTTTATGTAGAGATGTCAGATTTTGCAGGGCAAAACATACCCACAGCCAGTACAAAGGAAAGTACTTCACTGTTTTGCCTAAATAAAAGCTTATTCTTGTAGCATTATAGTTGCTTATACTGTTTCTTATGACATTTAGGTTTTATGCAACTACTACAGATAATATAGGAAATCTTTGTCCTAAAATCTCAGTACAGTTGCCATAATTTCAACTATTTTGCAGGACACAACTGCCCAAAGGGGAGTGTCCCTCACAAAGGTGGACAGGTGGTAACCCCAACCTATTATTCTATCATCTTTCTAAGGTAGTTAGCAGAATATGTGCTTTCTGTCACTATCAGACCTCTCATACAAATGGGGAATAATGAACACTGAATCAGGGTTACTGCATAACAACATCAGGGACACATTTAGAAGTTTGGTGCTATTAACCTGACACACTGACAGATCCAGAGCATATGTATTCATACACATTGTCTGAGGTACATGCTGTTTATGACTCTTACATGGTGTCGTTATTCATTACATGTATTCCACCACATTTCCTCCTAATATCACTAGTTCTAGGAGGGTTTAGGTGGGACAGAGTTAGATTATGAGTCATAATCACGGACCTCCCTGGTAATCGAGGACAGTTCAATGGTATGGTGCCTATGTGTTCCCCCAATGGTTTACGGACTATCCAGTGGATGTGCTCTTAGGGCTGGGAGGTATGGGCATCTGCTATGCCCACATCGGAATATTACTTACATCCACGGGGCGGTACTAGTACAGCTCTGCCAGCTAACACCTGCATGCCGAGGCCCATAATCGTATACCCATAGTTCCCCTACCTGCCAGTACTCTACAGCACTCATCCTTACTGTGGGCACAGGTGGGGTATAAACACACCACTACACACTGCCCACTCCCCCGTGTTGGGACACATGTTGTACATTGTGTCGACCCATGTGTTATCAGGCTTGCACAACCTACTGGTCCGTGTACATCTACAGCCTGGTCAGATAAATCATTACAGGGCCTGGCTCTAATCAATAATTTTTGGTGTCCCACAAGGGACATCAATGTCCATGTTTCAAGTGTAGACCTTGCAGATCTCTCCCACTGCT